>NW_027282297.1:0-12500 GCF_046629955.1 Centroberyx affinis
TAAATATCCATAAGAATAAGGATGTTTTCCTGACGTTCATGCTGCATGTTCCTGTGTAACCACGTCCAGATTTTTCACAAATTAAGAAAAACGGCCTTATTTTCAGACAGACAGTCACGCATTTTTGAAATGATACACCATGTGTTGAATGGGTTTCACTGGCCCAAGGGGTTATGAGACTCGCTCTACCTCCAAAATACGAAACGCAAGAAAACTGGAGTTGCGAGGTGTTAATGCGACACTGCAGCATAGCACGCCGCCAGGAAGCACGCATGCACAACTCATTAGGCTGCCTTTTATGTTACTATAACTCATATTAAATTGGGTTTCGCCGCCGTCCTGCATGACAGAGGCTGGGAGGAGGAGGAGGGAGGAGGGAGCAGATAATTCATCTCTTCCTCCGTCGCCCTGTCCTCTCCTTTCCCTAATAATTAACCAGAAAGACACAAGTTACCTCCCTCGCTCATTCCTCTCCCTGCCCCCCCCCCCCCCATACTAATTAACCTGATAGACAAAGTTAACCCCCCCCCCCCCCAACACCCCGCACCCCCCCCCCCCCCCCCCCATGTTGTTGCCGAGGCAAGGTGACACCTTGGTTTGTTCTGAGCACCCGTCATACGCACCATCTGGCCACGGCCGAAGCCTTGTCCATTTACTTTTCCATGTACACACACATGCACAGGGCGGCGTGAACGTGCTCGGAAACAAAAAACGGACGCTTCTACATATGTATGATGAAAACACACACACACACACACACACACACACACACCTGTCAGTCCCCTACTGTAAGTGCTATAGCTGCACCTCTAAGCAGAATGCAGCCGCACGGGGAAAACAGAACTAATGGTGTTTGATTCCTCCAACTACAGATGTTTTGTTTTATTAGATTTATGTGAAAACGCATCTAAACAGCTGTGTGTCGACTGTAAGATTTTGCTGCCGCCCGACTTGCAGACATTATAATGCTAACAAGGCCTAAAGAGAAGCGGGGAGCAGCTCTAGGTGGTGCGGATCTATGGCCGCGTTGGGCCCCGGGCCAACATTACAGCATGCAGCCTGCTCTATTCCTCCATACCCAATTTAACATCACAGCATAATCAAAGAGTCTTGGCAGCCCCCCTAACAGCGGATTTCATCCTCCCCTGCACTAGACTAGAGCACTGCGGGGGGGTTCATGTAAAGGAAGACCTTATGGTGTGAAGGTATATGTGTGTGTGTGTGTGTGTGTGTGTGTTCATGTCCCCTTCTCACTGGCTACACTTACATGCATGTCTTACTCAGGTTAAGCTGTTTACATGAGCTGCTGCTATCCTGCAGTGGAGCGCCTCCCTGTTCTCCATGAATAAACCAGTAAACAGAATATTCCTGCTTTCTCTTTGTCTGAGCCGTGTTTGTGTTGACATCAAGATGTACCCATAATGCAGTGGGAGTTTGGCAGAGGGTGAAACCCAAAAAGTGAAAGCAGTAAAGATGTTTCCATGCCGCAGTAGCTGTTTAATATGGGAGTAAACCAGACATCTTAACCAGGTTTCTCATAATCAGACTATGAGCTCACCTGGTTATTCTAACCCAGTTCTGATGTTTACATTGCATGTGAACATAGCCAGTGTTATATCCTTCTCTTCTCCTCTTTCTCTCCTTCTCTCCTCTTTCCTTGACCGCACCGCTGCACATGCACATCTCAGACCTTCCCGACTTTGGAGTTAATCTTGAGGAAATGCACAGACTTTCTGCCCAATTAGCTCTCGGGTCAACTCAACCACTGGGCGGCGGGAACATCAGTAGCCGTTTCACCTCTGTGTGCTCAGAATTTAGTGAACTTCAGCGTTTCTGAGATGATGTGAAGCTTTTGTACTCTTTTAATGTGTAATTTTCGTACCATTCTATCATTTTACTTACCTGCCCAGGGACTACGGGCGGAAAATAGCATTACATTACATCTCTCCTTGTTTTATAAGGTTAATGTTCTTTGTACTTTGTCCCTGTTCAAATAAAGAAATTCATTCATTCATTCATTCTCGTTTGTATCGTCCGCTAAACAAAGCTACCAGACACCGAGTGTTTTCATGAAGCTTTCATGAACTTGATATAGGCTGAATCATTATTGTGTTATAGCAGTCAGAGATAGAGTAGCAAAACACACATGTATTTATATGAAAACATTGACTAACTATGTAATCTAACATGTCAGTTTCGTCAGTCCCTGCCTATGCCCATGCTCAATGCCCATGTGCAGATTTCAGATTGCACATGAGTTTTCCTCATTTTATAGTCGGATTCTAATAATTCATCATTCATTCCAAACTCTCCATCTACCTCCTTTTCCTCTCACTGCTCTTTCTACCTCTTTCTTCTTTCATTTTACTGTATTTTTTTTCCAATTCAGTGGGGAAAACACATTCCATACATCGCCTTAGCGGGGAAAACAAGTACCATTTAGCATAGAACAATTACGATGATCAAAACAACAGCATGTTATGCACAGTATGCTGCTCTCCCCCCCCCCCCCCTCTCTCCCCTGCTGTTTTCTGCACAGAGGCGTCTCTGCCTACAGTTAGTTTACAGCCCGACTCTCCATCATCATCGAGGCAAATGGCTTCGTGCATTACATAGTTGCACGGCCGTTTTTGGAAAGGGTCCCCCCCATAAATAATGACTAAGAGTGAAATGGAAACTATGGGCAAAGCTGTTACTTTTTTTTTGTGTTGTTCGCGACGGGCCCCCGCGCCTGAAATATGCATGAGGCGAAAATGTGTCCCCGCCACGGCTGCAGCGGAGTGCGGGAATAAAAGGAGGAGAAGTAAAACAGAAAAAAAAAAAAAAAAAAAGATTGATTCTTGCGAGATGAATCTTAGAAATGGGGCAACATTATGACACTCGTATCCTTGATTCTTTGTGCGCTCGCCGCCACCGGAATGTGTGGAACGACGGCGTTGGCGGTGTAACCGGCGGTTCAGATGTCCTTCATTTAATATTCTGAAAAAGGAAAAAAAAATAAGCTGCTTACTTATTTATTGTAATGCAAGTGCCATGAATATGTAAGAGCAGCTATCAATGCTGTCACCTTGAGCGGAGTTGGATATGTGTGTGTGTGTGTTTGTGTGTGCGCAAGTGTGTTTTTTTTTTTAGGTGGGTGGATCCGCGTGGAAAGCCAAAGTTACACAGCCCTGCACAACACGCCAAGGTCACACTGTTCTTGCTTTTCCTTTGGAAGCGCACTTGAACAGGCAACACAAACAAATTAATTTGGCAGGAGCATTCAAAGTTGCATTTTAAGCATTTAGCACACGCTCTGTCTTAAGCATTAAGGATTAGGCTTCTTGTCATGTCGTTTTCCCATGCTATGTGTGCAGCTCCAGAGAACCATGCATACAGGAGAAATGATGTGTGTGATTTTCTCTCAGATTACTGCTGGTTCAAACTAAAAAACAGCTCATTTTCTTGGGCTTTTTCTACTTTTCATCCTTTCTGCAATAGACATTGGTGACTGATTTGTGCAGAAAATCACAAAAATTGCAGATGTTTTTAGTAATAACTACAATTTACACAATCTTCTCTAGTAAAACTAATGATGAAATATTTATAAATTCATGTATCACCCACATTATCTGAATGTATGAGTAAAAATTGTCCCTTTTAATACATTTGAAGTTCTTCCTTTGATGTTATAGATATTTACATGAAATCAAATAGGCTAGTGATGTATTCATGTAATAAATATGCATATAGAAAGTAATATCCTCTCATTAGAAGTATGCATGTGCAGTATTGCAGCTACTAGATGAAAACCTCATATCTCACCGATCCAGCAACTTGCTAAAGATGCTTCGCTTCGGTGCGGCAGTGTGCAGAAATGACATATTCAAAACAGCCACTGACCTTAAGAATATGCACGTCGGAATGAACCGGATGCCAATGGGGAACGCATTAAGAGAAATTATCTGAAAAGCGCCGGCAGCCTCGCAACCTGCCGCTGCTTAATTGATTTCATATCTGCGGAGATGGGAGTGGGGGGGCCGTCTCCATCAGAAGTGAGGAGCTAAATGACAGCCCCCACATGACTATTATCAACCTTCAGAGACCGCAAATCAAATGAGTTGGCACGTAAATCTCGATCTGGAAACTTTTCGGGGGGGGAGGGTGGGGGGGGTGGGGGGGAATCTTCTGGCTCCGCTCCCCGTTCCTGGCGGCAGAGTGATATCCTGCCAATTCATAATCTCTATTAATGACCACATAATAATAATTGAGTCTACTTTGACGTTCGTTTTTTTTTCCAATGATTTACGCTAATTGGTGTTTGGAAAGCAGTTTGGGTTGATTATATAGGAGTTAGAGTTCAATTGATATGGGATTTGAAAGCGATACATACTGTATATGATATATTTTGATTGATATATTGATATATTTTGATTGATGCTGCTGATAGAGGATCATTTTAGCTGATAAAATTACCCATTTTCATGGTGCATCCCCAGATTTGGTTTCTTGGCAGAGCAGAAAAACCCAGGATAATAATATGGCATAAATAAAGTAATAAAGCATATTCATGTATACTTGTGTGGAATCTGATAAAAATGTGTCATTAGAATCAATTCACTTTAAGGGCTTCCCATAGACAATCAGTGTAGTATTGATCAATTTGTACGATAAATATGTAATCAAATCCATGATATCAGAGGTGGATGACACTGACTGGACCAGATCTGATTATTCATAAAAGGACAATATGAGCCTGATACATCTGTCTTTTTTTATGGTCTAACTCTTGGGATTAAACAGGAAAATTACATTGGAAGTAGATTTTTAGATCTAGTTTGTTTCCCTCAATATTTTGTGTGTATTCCTCTCTCTCTCTCTCTCTCTCTCTCTCTCTGTCTGTCTCAGGTTATAATTATCGCCCTCAGGCAGAGAGACTGTCTGTTTTTCATCCAAATAAATTCCAACATGCCGAGAAGCACCTCTATGAAAGGCTCATCCAATTCAACACACTTAGCCCTAACAAGCAGCAAACTACGGCTGCCTTTCATCATCATCCCAGCAGTAATCTTCACTGCTTTCCAGAGAGGCTGAAAATGGTAGGGTGCGCATTGGAAAGCATCTGCTATTTGGTGGTCACAGGCAAGTACACACACACACACACACACACACACACACACACACACACACAGGTTTGTATTACTATACTTGTGAGGAGCTTCCATTGACTACATGCATTCCTCAACCCCAAAGCTAAACCTAATCATAATTCTAACCTTCAAGGCACCACTGGTCATCTTATCAGAATGACATGTTATATGTTGAATATGGACACAAACACTTCTTGTATTATGAGTTTTATTTTTGTGATTGATGTATTCAAATTAGGAAATAATTCCTAAAAGAAAAATAGCAAATTTACATATATACTTGGTAATTTATGGAGGGATTTGTAAAAAAAAAAATATATATACTTATTTCCAAAATACTATCCATATGGCGACAATCTTAGCGTGTTCGCTTTTCACTTTTCAGTTAAAGTACACCATAAAATAGAAATGACAAGCCAGCTATTTTTGTTAAGATGCAACATCTCGAAATTGGTGGTCAAGGTAAATTGGAAAAAAAAAAAAAAGGAATATGGGAGGGAATATGACATTTTGAGAAAATGGCAGTTTAAGTTTTTTTTCTGTTTTTTGTTTTTTTTAAGCTAATTTTGTGCTTGTAGTACTAGATGCAGGTATACAATACAAAAGTAGTTACTATAATACTTATAGTTTTTAATGATTGTTTTGTATGAAACTACAGTAGTAGATGCAAAATCTCAAAACATCTCAAAATTGACCAATTGACCAATCCACCTAAAATTGCCATTTTGAGCTGTACTGTCTCATCTTAACCCTTAACCCTAAAACCTTCAACCTGCTGGTTGATCCCCGGCCACTTTCCCTGTCAATCATCAGTAAATGCTGAGGGCAAAGCATCTTATTTTAAATTGTACTTACAGGTGAAACACTAAAGTAAAGGTAACGTTAATTACATGATGCAGATGCCAAGAATATGATCAACAGTTATGAACGTTTACCTGTAGGAAAGTCCAGTACACAGATACTACAGATACAGATAATGGTATGAGATACTAGTCTAAAACAGGGTATTATATCAAGAAATTCCTCAAAACTAAAATCCAGTCCCCAGTGTCACAAGCAACATGTCGGAAATTGAAGCTTGACTTTTCTCCATTTTCATCCCCCACAAAGCAGCAAGTTTGATCTTTATAATGGAGAAAAAGTGGATTACATCTCAATCATTTTGTCCAGTGATGCGAAACTCATCATCTAAGTCTATGTCGTTCAGTAAATACACTGTATCTGATTGGTACTGGGTACTGGCTGATACTTTGAGTTTATCACTCTGAATTGGATTTGGCTGAGGAGAAGTGACACTGGTGTGGCCCTGCGATTGGTGACAGATTAAAGACAGAGGAAGGAACTTTTTTCATTTTTTTTCTGGCAAGCCCTAGCCTGGCCCTGTTCAGACATGCTCTCTCTCTCTCTCCCTCTCTCTCTCTCTCTCTCTCTCTCAGTGTGGTTCAAAATCAACATAAGGTCCAATGGGGCCTGGCTGAAAATGAGAAGTCCACCACCTGCCCAGCAGCCAGCACAGATAGCCAGCCAAGCTTTGACACAAAGCCCTGTCAGACAGGACAGAACTTAAAATTCCCTTGAAAGACACACTCGCTCACACACACCTACACACACACACCCGAATGCATGCATGCCTGCACACACTCAGCGAAAACACCCAGGCACACAGACACACACACCACAAAGTAAAGAAGAAACACAAGTGCACAGAAGTTGTGAGTTGAGGAGACAGAGCTCCTCCAGGGAGACCCAAACACAAGAAGGGCCACGTCTATTCTTGCCTCGTCTCGCCTCCACTGTGTGTGTGTGTGTCTGTGTGTGTGTGTGTGTGTGTGTGTGTGTGCTCATATGTGCGCAACACCTCCCACCGGATCCTCCTTCAACCACTACAAAACTGGGACAAAGCCTCGGGAATAAGAGAGCGAACGAGAAGAGAAAGGGACAGGGAGACGTGGGAGGGAAAGGTGAATAGGGCAGGACAGATAGAGAGACGCAGGCAGACACAAGGGAAGAGGTCAACCTGTGCAAAGGGAGATGGAGAAGGACGGCAAGACAGAGACACGGATACAGAGAAAGAGAGAGAAGAAAGAGACAGGGGAGAAGGGGAGTCATAAAAGAAAAAAAAAAAAGTTTTGCATCTTCACATCATTTAGATCTACAATGGAACCTCTATTCTAAAACCCCTCTGGAGTAAAGAGAATGCAAAAAAAAACAAAAAAGAAATTCAGAATAATGCAACATGTTGAAATAGTGCCGGAACTAAACGTATTTGAGATATTAAACAGCACGTACACGCGCTGGGAAATGCCCTAGTTTGCAGTTTAAATGTCCTAGTTTGGGATGTAAAAGCCCAATGCTTAATTCAACATACAGTAAACATAAAGGAAGCCCCAACCCACCACAGACAAGCATGGGGCTTTATTCCCCACTCTTACAAGGATTGACAGTGTTGAGAGTGTGAACAGTAAATTCCATAATGTAGCCCCGGAATTTGAGTTATGTACGGATGGGAATGGATGGGATGGAGCTGTAAAGACCCACCCCTCATGGATATTATTTATAGATCTGTAGGTTTACTTTCTGAGATTTTGTTCTAGTCTAGTCTTCATCAAGGCTGGAAAACTTAGAATAGGGCAATGGTCCCTTTTTAGTGAGACTGAATTCTGTTCTTAAGCTGTCCTATATAAGGTGGGTTTGGTACATTTCAGAATTGCAACACGAAAACATGCATAAAGAACAGCCTCATTTGCAGCACTGCACTGAACACACTCTGCTAAACTTAATGGAAACTACATAAGTGTTAAAGGAAAACTCCACACTCTTACATTGTTATGTATGATCAATCTGTGATGTTCAATTCCAGAAGTTGTTTTGTGAGGAAACATTGAAATTTACGTTATGGTTGCCTTGTCTACTTCTACATCCGTTAGTGATTTCCTACATTTCCCAGAATGCCTTTCAACAACCTAGTCCTGTCGGTGGAGAAACCGGTCTCTCGGCCTCTTCTACTGCCTCTTCTACGATGGATTTCTCCCTGTATGATAGTTAAAAGTCAGTGCAAAATGCTACAAATAAGGAACATCTGTGTATAACTGCTGGGATTTTGCTGTCCACAAATACAACTACAAGTATTTTGAATTCTAAATTAGCAGTATTTTAGAATGTGTGTCTATATCCAAATACCAAAATTTGAATTTTACTATTTAGCGACAATGATCTCATAATATAAATACCTTTTTTCTCATGTCATACATACTTTGCTATTTTTGACATATTCGGTTAGCTGTCATCCCCAAGAAGCGAGGTTCTACTGCACATACTTTATAATTTTAAGTCTGAATTGTAATAATAATAAAGTCTGAATTTTAAATTCATGGCACAGCGAGAGAGAGCACCAACTGCAGTGCTGCTACCTCCGATCTCATTAGAGAGACCTCTGTCCCAGCATGTGATAACTTAATGACCGCCCTCCATCCCAGACAGATCGAAAAGCTACTTTCAACCATCAAAAAACTTCTTTTGAGCCGCCATGGTACAGGACAGTACTATAGTCCTTAAGAGGACAAAGAAATCAGTCCCACAGCAATTAGACTGGTCTCTGCCTCTCTCCCTTTCGCTATCTCTCTATAGCTTTCTGTCCCCGGGTCTCACTTTGTTTATCTCTCTGTCACTCCAGTAGATCTCTCTGTCTGCCTTTTTTCTCCCTTCTTCATTACTGTCCATCTCTGCCTCTTTTTCTGTCTCTCCCCCAGAGCTCTGTCTCCCGACGTCTCTTTTTGTTCGTCACTGTTTCTGTCGCAGAACATTTCTCTCATCTAGCCGTGCAGAATTTCCACATCAGAAGACCCAGAGACACAAGACAAACAAGGACACGTTGATGTTATGAGCCCAAGTCTTTAGGGTCTTAAAATAATTTGAAATTGAGTGAGCTGGAAGTTAATTGACTGGAGTCCTGAAAGTGGCCACAGAAATGAATGGGTTCTGATTCTGAAATGCTGGAGAATTGAGTAAAGATGCCCCAAAACACTGTACAACTGACTCAAGAACTCTCAAAATGCTATAGAATTGACTAAAGATGCCTCAAAACACTGTACACTGTACTCAAGAAGTCTCAAAATGCTACAGAATTGACTAAAGATGCCCCAAAACACTGTACAACTGTACTCAAGAACTCTCGAAATGCTACAGAATTGAGTAAAGATGCCCGAAAACACTGTACAACTGACTCAAGAACTCTCAAAATGCTACAGAATTGAGTAAAGATGCCCCAAAACACTGTACAACTGACTCAAGAACTCTCGAAATGCTACAGAATTGAGTAAAGATGCCCGAAAACACTGTACAACTGACTCAAGAACTCTCGAAATGCTACAGGATTGACTAAAGATGGTCCAATTTATTTGCATACTTGTGGCCTGCCTGTCAGCTTGAATGAGTCTTAGTCGTTCCGTTCCATTATGTTGCATTGCGTTATGACGCAGTCCTTGAACCTCTTGACCTTGTCCGCATGCTTCGTACTTATGTTTTCATTATACATGACTCACTGTATGGGGCAGGCTGATTGCGTAAACAGGGATCCATACCTAATAAAGTGGACACAGACTGTATATAAAGTTGAAAGTCGCTCCCCAGCACTTCAATAGAATAAATTAGTTCCTGCTCATTGCACAGCCACCATGTAGTAAGCTGAAGACAGAGAGATAAACTAAGTTTGTTTCGCTGCATAACAACAGTCTACAAGGCCACAGCTTTCCTCATTTTGTGCACAAGCCATTGTTTTGTAGATTTAATCTTCCTTTTCCATAAAATGAGAAAATCCACAAGAGACTGTCTTGATCTTGGTGTTATAATGGTGATTTTCCATGCTGTGTGACTAATATGTAAGCTTCTATAATCTCCCAGTGTAAATGCTTTCCCCCCTTTGTATATTTCTTTTGTAACGTGTGTTGTCTTCGTTTTTCAAAATCATTGGCTAGCCTATGAGAAGAGATGAGGAGAGGATAGAAGAGAAGAGAAGAGGTGAATGTATTTATGGAAAACAGCAAGGTTAGAGTGTGCATGTATCTGTGTAGCAAGAAGAGAGGAGATGTACCCTAAGTGATAATGCAGGCTGCTGCCAAGACAATGACATTAACACCCCGCCTTATCAAGGGCACTGTCAGCATCTCAGACACACACCAATACACACACACACACGCACAAGATTGAGAGACAGGAGGAAAGAGAGAAAGAGTGGGGGGGGAAATATAGAGAAGAGGGCATTATCTTGATGAAACAGTGGTTGATAGAGTAGAGCGAGCCAACCTGGACACAGATCTGCTTTCTTTTAATGGAGATTACACACTCAAGGTCCAGTCTGAGCTCATCTTCTTTAACACTGCCTACAAATACAACACTGTTTGTGTGTGTGTGTGTGTGTGTTGTATGTGTGTGTGTGCCTCGTCTGAAACACTGCTATCTCCAAACGCTTCTATCTCCTCCCACATCGACCACCATTACCAGACACACTCTGGCCCGTGCTCTGGCGCCCAATCGAATCTCTGTCATTCCCAATCTTGCCGACCAATGAGAGCACACATGACACACATCGAACCAGGAAGTGCAGCGTAGCTCTGCCTTGCCATTATCCCGCCATCACAAGGTCTACAAATTACAGGGTCTACAGGGTATCCACAGGTACTTCAAAAGTCTGGGAAAGTATTTTTAAAAAAATTCCAATTTTCATGTCTTCAATACAGTTAATAGCACAATATTAGTAGTACAATATGTGTCGTATCTGCTTTACTAAACGCAATTGGACTTCATGTTCTTTATCAATCAATTTCTTGGTGTTCTTTTTATTATTCTGCTCATTTATAGTTTCAGAACTTTCATTCACTATATTTAATAGGAAATAGGCTAGTTTTGCCAGCTTGATTTACTTTATTTTGCTTTTTAAATTCAGTTTAGTTTTTAAATCCAATTCCAATAAGTCTTAAATCTCGCTTTCCAAAACTCGCAGATACCCCGAGTCTAGACCTGAATAATTTATAGACCTTGATCCCACGATTGCTGTACCGTACCACACGGCTCTTCTCTGGATTCTTCTTATTCATCCCTATTTCAGGTTGTTTCTCTCTCTTTTTTTCTGTGGCGTTGTATAGGTTGCGTTCAGATCATACATACCTCCTTGTCTACAAATTTTCTTGCCGGGTTTCCTGGCACATTCCTTGGATATTCTTTTGACTGAAAAATGAATAGAAGACTAAAGAATAACATGGAGCTCCTGGACGCGCAACGCACACAGGAGCTGGCATGCACACGCACACACACACACACACGCACACACACACACATACACAAAGCTGACTGACTGAGCAAGTGATAGAGAGGAGGAAAAAAGGGAAATAAAGGAAGACAGAGGGGAAGAGAGAATCACACCGGCTCAATCAGCACAGTATTCAGTCTATCAGTCGGCCAGCCAGTCAGTCAGTCAGCCAGATCAATCGGCAGTGATTATCACAATGACTGTCTTGTTTAATGAACTCTAGTCATTGTGGCACAGCACAATGGGCGATGATGAGCTACAGACACCAGGAGGAAAGAGGAGGGAGGCAGCGGAGGAGAGACGAGAAGGTGATGAGGAAGGAGGAGGAGGAGAAGTAAGGGGAGCGGCAAGAAGTTGGAGGAGGAGGAAAAGTTGAAAATAAGAGGAGAAGGGGAAAGCAAGAAGTTCGAGGAAATGAATCGGGGAGGAGGGAAAACGAGAAGAGGGAGGCAGCGATGGAAGGGCGGGGGTGAAAAAGGGGGTAAATTGGCCTGAATGGGTGACACACACACACACACACACCTCTTTCTCGCAAAACCAAGCGCACACACTCATGTACGATAAGCGGTGGCATGCACAGTAAACATGCATAAGGTCATGCTTTCCCTCTATCGACAGACAGACAGACAGACAGACAGACAGACAGACAGACAGACAGACAGACAGACAGACAGGGACGGAGACAGAAAGTACACGCTCATATAGAATATATAAAAACACAACCCCACATCAGACTCTTCTCTCTACCTGTAGGTTGTGGGGTTCGATTCCCCTCCACCCCCCCCCCCCCCCAACGTCCCCCACAACCCGGCGTCCAGCCCCCTCCCCCGGGCCCGCGGGCCAACTCACCATCCTCGGTGGGCACGTAGATGTTGAGATAGAGGCAGTCCTCGCTCTGGTCCTGGACGTAGGACGACACCACGTCGATGCTGTTGGTGAACCACACCGGCAGCATCACGTCCGGCAGCCGGCCCTCCACGATGGTCTGCGGGCACACGGGGGCGAAGTGGGTGGCGTTGCGGACCTCCGGCCACGACACCGGCGGCTCGGGCGGCTGGAAGCGGCGC
>NW_027282297.1:17500-62416 GCF_046629955.1 Centroberyx affinis
AGTCGACACTTGCTCAGGCTCAAAACCGGGTCACATGGAAAAGTGATGGAAAATGTGTACGAAAACCCACAGCTTTAGGCCACATCTGTTTGTTTCATTTTTATGGCCCATGAGAGCCATATGCAATCCATATTTATTCCCAAACATCATGTTACCTGCCAGCACATCACTATGGTGATGCCGGGGGATAGACTGCTTGGTCGGCCGTCTTTAGTCCCTCCTTGTAAGCATTTTTTTGTTGTTCTTGTTTGTTCGGGGACGCAAGAAAAATTGCCGACTAGACCTCTTTCCCTTTCAGCATACTGAAAAAGCAAGCTGAATGGTCCCATTGCATCATGTCAAACGTGGGAATGGGTATAACACACTGGCATTTTAAGTGTATTGGTGGAGAAATGTCTTCCTCCTGAACATCACCACTATACTGTGAAGTAAAAGTATTTGCACACTGCCCAGTTTTGCATTACAAAAGGAAGGGAAGCCAAAGTAAACGTCCAAAGTCTAGAAGAGGATTCCAAAATGGATTCCTTTGTGACATATCAGCTCAGGTCAGTAAGTTTGTTAATCCCTTGTCTCGGGGAGCCAGACCTTTTCTCCTAACTTCATTTAAGCGCTGTGCCGGCAAGGGAAAGGTCGGCTTGTACCTGCCATTATCAGGTACAAATGAAAGTGGGGGGGGGGGAAAGCATTTGGATTTCTTCAAGCAATCACAAGCCAGGGCGGTCACAGTGCCAAAAAATATCCATCGGAACAATTTCAGCTCGTATTCTGGTGTTGAAATGTGATTTTTTTTTCATCAAATGTCTTCTTGATACAAGTGGAGTGGTCTTATTTTGCCTTGTTTCAAGACTATGACATTTGTTTCTCCCAAAAAAAAGATGAAATCCTGAAATTTTCACTTGTTTTAAGACCAAAAAAAAAAAGATTTTAAGACTGACTATGAGACTAAATAACTTGCTAAAGTAGACGTTTTTTTGTAGCCCAAACTAGGGGTGTGCCAGTTTGCATTCGCCGGAGCTTTAGTGCCTCGGAAGCCTCGTGGGACGCGAGACGGCAAGACGGTCAAGCGGCAACGGCCAACTTGTGGGAGTGAAGGTGAGGCATTACGGCAGCAAACAATTCCAGTTGCCCATCTGCCAGCTCTGGAATGGGAGTAGAAATTGCTATTTTTCCCCGTGAAACATCTGTTGAGTTAGACTAAGTAATCCCCAAATGCGGTGCCTCTCTCCAGTCAAACTACACAGAGTCGCTACAATTGTCAACTCAAAGCACACATGGTGATGAAGCTGACAGTCATCTCCTCTATCCTCCCAGCCCAAACAGCCATACTGGCAGACAGCATCCCTCCTCCTCCTCCTCCTCCTCCTCCCCGAAACTCCGCACGAAACCGTATTTCTAAACAAACCGCCGCTTATCGACAATGGCACACAAAAAAAAAAATGATATGTACACAAACAAATGCAAAACAGCTCGCCGAATAATAGCAGGCAGACAGCGAGCGAGAGAGCGGGAGGGCTGAGAAGGAAGCTGTTTTCATTGATTGTTCTGCTGTTTTGTTAATGAGCCCATAAAAGCGGCTGCAAGTGTTTTTACAGCGAGGCTGGAGAGGGGAAAAAAAAAAAATGACATGCTGCTCTTGGCCTCTGGGCTTTGTCATCACGGACACGAGCCTGTGGACTGGGACATAAACCAGTCCACAGTCCGGGGGTCTGGTGGTTTATATCCGCGCTGTGAAACTTCTGGAACTTCTGAAACTTCTTCACAGTCTGCACTTGCACTATGCCGCCCCCTGTTGAAACCCTGTTACTCCAGTGGCTTTGTTTGCTTTTGGAGTTATCGGATTGAAGAGATCATTGGATTGAAGAGATTTTTAGTAAGTAGAAGATAATATAGTCAAGTATAGGGTTAAAGAGTAACCAAACCCCACCAAAATCTGTGGTGAAGCCTGACACCTAATGGTGAAAAGTAGGGTACTGCACTGGCCATCTGCTATTGGCTGGTGTTTGTGCCAGGTGATGTCACCTTCCATAGAGTACAACAGGTGGTGACATGGCACAAAGACCAGCCAATAGCAGATGAGCAGTGCAGTACCCTACTTTTCACCATTAGGTGTCAGGCTTCATCACAGATTTGGGTTTGGGGTCCAGTTACTCTTTAACGATTTAACTCTAGACTTTAGGCTCTGATATCTGAAGATAATTTTTCTCTAAACCAGAGTGAAAAATACTAGAATTCTATTAATCTAAAATTCTATTCCGGTAAGATCAGTGATGGGCAACATTTGGCCCCATCTCCCCCAGATTTCATCACTTTCTACAAATGCCTCTATGAGTAAATGAGTGCGCTAGCTGGTTGTAGTTTTTGGTAATTTGTTGTTGGAGCTTTTGCGACAAGAGGGAGACAATTTCTGCCAGAGGAGAGTCCATTGCAGCTGAATGTGTCAGCTGCAGGAATCGGTACAATTATTGTGAACCACAGTTTGACAGAGATTTAGTGTGTGTGTGTGTGTGTGTGTGTTTGCAGAGTGAATAAGAGCAGTCTGCGCCCTCCTTTTTTAATCTGCAGGACAATCTAAGTTCAACATGCCACTACACAGCAGTTTATTCACGTGGAAATCTCTCTCGCTCTTCCTCTTTCTCTCTCTCTCTCTCCCCCTCTCCCTCTCTCTGTTTTCATTGTTCCCAGCTACCTTGGGATATGACAACATGCAATTCACTGAAACAACATCTTAAGGTTTGAAGAGTGGATATGATAGTGAAAAAAGGAAAACTCAAGTGACAGCAGTATAATAGTATAATGACCAAGAGGAGAAAGAAAAAAAAGGTAAAAATAAATAAAAAAATAATAATAAATAAAAAAAACCCACTTTAAAATACAATAATACAACTACAATACTACTACTACTACTATTAATACTACTACTACTACTACTAATGATAATAATAATAATAATAACTACTACTACTACTAATAATAATAACTACTGCTACTACTAATAATAATAATCTTAATTTGACCATTTTCATACCAAAATATCCCCAAATTTACAAAGATTCAGCATTTCCCACAGAACTTTATTCTGGGATGGGGTGGAAAAATCCCAGGATAATGCTAATGCTAATGCTAATAATAATAAAAAATGATGCTAATAACAACTATAATAATAATAATAATAATAATAATAATAATAATAATAATATGGCCATTATCATGCCAAAAAATTTCAAGAATTCAGTGTTTCCCCCTAGAATTTTATTCTTGTAATTTCTCTGAAACAGCGTCTCGATCATGGGACAAAACTCTCCACTGAAACCCAGACTAATAATAATAAACATATTCATGCATACTTGCGTAGAATCTGAGATGTAGCATCAAAATGTAGAATCAAAACCTAGCATCAGAATCAGCCCAGGTTAAGGCCTTCCCATAGACAGCCAGTGCAGCATTGATCAATTCTACAATAAAATAAATAACACATAGATCAATCAGTCAGTCAGTCGATGGCGACAGACAGACAGACTCAGCTCTCACGTCGTATTGTGTGTCTGTTGCTGCCAATAGCTCTTGTCAGTCATTCTCTCCCTGTCAACGGATCAAAGCAGTATCACTGGGACTGTCAGTGTCTCTCTCTGTCTGTGACCGTCTATTTCTGTCTCCCTCTGCCTCTTTGTCTCTATTCATCTGGATCTATTTCTCTGTTTCTCCTTTCCCTCTCCTCCTGTTTCTGTGTCTTGCTCTAACCCCCGTATGTTTTATGTTATTATAGATTTTGGTGATTTTGTAGGCTACGATTGTATAATACCTGTTGTCAAACCATATCATTAATCGTTCTTATAGATATTGGTGATTATGTATAATAGTATAGTGCATGTTTTCAAGCCAAATAACGCATCATCACAATACGGTTTAAATGTATAAACTCTTTGTTGGCTTTTTTTTTTCTACACTGCTTAAATATTGTTTCTGATTAACAGTCATAACAATGAACTCATTGAATTGAATTGAACTGAACTCAACCCAAATTAAAGGTACTGTGCTGCCACATTGGTTTTGTGCATTGTAACCAATTGTACAACAGTTTTCCCTGTAGGGAATGCTTGAAAGAACAGTAGATCAGACTTGTCCGTTTTTTTGTCTTACCGTACAATGTACTGTCTATGGGAAGAACTTAACCTGAGCTGATTCTGATGCTAGATTTTGATTCTACATTTTGATGCGACATCTCAGATTCTACGCAAGTATGCATGAATGTGTTTATTATTATTAGTCCGGGTTTCAGTGGAGAGTTTTGTCCCATGATCGAAATGCCATTTCAGAGAAAAGACAAGAATAAAATTCTAGGGGAAACACTGAATTCTTGAAATTTTTTGGCATGATAATGGTCATATTATTCTTATTCTTATTATTATTATTCTTATTATTATTATTATTATTATTATTAGCATTATTATTAGCATTAGCATTATCGTGGGCTTTTTCAGTTCTGTGGGAAATGCTAAATCTTTGTTTTTTTGGTATGAAAATGGTCAAATTAAAAGATTATTATTAGTAGTAGTAGCAGTAGTGTTTCGATGAGGTCATCTCCGAACTATAAAGACTACCAGATGTCACTGAATTCGTGGTGAGAAATATCCAGAACACGAGCTTCAGAGACTACTACTTCCGTGTTAACACAGCACAGCACCGCCATCTAGTGTTTCGCGTGTGTATGTCGGTAAAAAAAAAGCGTATTTCTCACTCCTGAGGTTGAAACATTCACAATCACTGACGATAACAATCACACTGTGGAGCAGATGATCAGCCTACTTGATACAGATTGGCTGCACTCCAACAACACAATGAAGCTGAATGAAGACGGGTGGCTCACATGGGGAAAACCACTTGTTGAGCCGCTGTGACTAGACAGCTCTATGCCTCGAACCAGTCATTCTAACAACAGGATTTATGTAACGCTGTCTTTGTCCTCCATCTCTCTCTCTCTCTCTCTCTCTATCCACTGCCTGAAACAATATCATTGCAGCCCTATGACTGGGTTTGATCTCCCTTTCTCCCTCTCTCTCTCTGTTTCTCTTTCTTGTTTATTTCTCTTTATGTCATCATATCACCCTCTTTTCTTTTTTTCTCTCCCCGGTCTCGTTCCGCTGCCCGTCTCGGTTCATTCCTGTCTCGCTTTGTCTCTCGATGAAGAAGAAGACGAACGCGCAGAAAGAAAAAAGAGAGGAGAAGAGGACGAGACGGAGATAAAGTTGCATTGTCCATGTTACTGCTCATGCAAATAAAGCGTCATTATTTGGATAGATAGTGTGAAAATGCCCATGTTACATCATCTGGTATCGAAGAAGAGGGACTTCCAATTGTTTCCAATGTAGTTTCAGCTACGACTGTCTCTCTTTCTGTTTTTCTCTATTTCTCTCTCTCTCTCTTTCACTCTCTCTCTCTCTCTCTCTCTCTCTCCCTCTCTCTCAAGTTTGCCGCTCATCTCCTTGTTGCTCCACCTGGCTGCTGATTGAACGCCACCGGGTGTTCAGAGCAAATTTCACACGTGGTCGGGACCGGGTAACCGAGCGCAAAATCCCCTCCTCAATCTTCGCCTCCCGCGTCTTCATTCCATTCCCTCCTCCTCCTCCTCTCACTCATCCTCCCTTCCCTCTTTCTCACCTCCTCCGCTCGCTCATCCTTCGGCGGCGTCTCCACCTCTCCGCCTCCCCCTCTCCTTAGTCACTTCTCTGCATAATGTATCAGATTTTGTGTTTTCTCATCCTTCATCCAGACATTACCACTCATTCATTTCTACTTAAGCATTGGAATTGTTGGTATATTTATATAACCTCCATTTGCTCTAGTATTATTTCTATTCTGCTCTCCTTTGCTGCATCCTATTACTACTTGCAGTTACAGTGGGCCAAATTCTAATCTGATCTAATCGAATCCATTTTTCTTCTCTCCTCCTCTCCCTTCATCCTCTCCACCCCTCTGTGCTCCTCTGTCTCCTTCTTCTATCCCTCCACCTCCCTCTCCTTTCCGCTAATCTTCTCTATTATCCACTTTTCTCCTTCTCTACTTGGCTCTCTCCTCTCCTCTTCCTCTGCTCCCCTCTCTCTTCTCCATTACTTTCCACTTCTCTCCCCTGCTCTCAATCCCTGTAATCTCTGCCATCTCACTCACCAACCCCTCCTCTTCCTCCTCTTCCTCCCCCTCATCTCTCCCAATTTCACCTCCTGGCCGGGGCAGGAGTGTTGTAGCGGCGTAGCAAATCCCCGCCGAATCCCCTCAGTCTGAGTCGCTGTTCTAATGAGCTCAGATCAGCCATGGCAGCCTGCAGCCACACTGCTGCCATTTCACTGACACTCAATGACAGAGCCATAGGAGTGATTGGGGGTAGTGTGTGTGTGTGTGTGTGTGTGTGTGTGTGTGTGTGTGTGTGTGTGTGTGTTCATGAGTGTGTGTGCTTACTGCAGTAAATAAAGCGTGATGCAGATCCCCTGCAGTGAGCAATGTGTACATGTGTTTGTGCGCCTATGTGTGTGTGTGTGTGTGTGTGTGTGTGTGTGTGTGTGTGTGTGTGTGTGTGTGTGTGTGTGTGTGTGTGGACAAAGAGGAGGCTTATGGATACAGTTGCAGGTCGGTAACTAAATAAATACAAAAATAAACCCAAAAGCAACTTACAGCCGCTAGAATGACTGATAGATGTGCTGTTATTTTTAAAATAACTGCTATTTTGTGTGATGTCACAGTACTGGACACACTGTTTGATTGACAGGTGATCTCTGGGAAGTGCAGTGCAGAAACAGCAATGAAAAAAATAACAGTAAAAAAAACAAAACAAAAAAAAACATGGCTCTCAAAGATTACCACTTCAATGGATTGCAGAAAATTTCTGCAATCCATTCAATTTTGAAGGACAAGCTTTTGTTTGATTATACATTTAGTGTATAATCAAAAAACAAGCTTTTGTTTGATTATACATTTATTGTATAATCAAACAAAAGCTTGTCCTTCAAAATAAAGGTTTCAAGAGGTTTTTAATTAGGCCTTGTTGCACAATTCTGTTGAAGTCAGTTGGCAAATTTAGACTTAAACATGATCTTCTATCAGCAAAAATCCCTGAGTATGTGTGGATTTTCTGTACTAGTAGATGTGATTTATCTTTGTCCATGCAGTGATGGCTTATGGGTTATATATAAAGAGGTATACAGAAGTGCATCCACCACATTATCAGCATATAGACACATCCACTCGCAGGTGCAGAGTGTTTTCTGCCTGTCGCCACGTCTCTCTGTGTGGATCTACAGCAAAATCTACTCCACTGTCAGAGAATAATTACCTTGCTAACCTGTACTACGCCAGCAGATGCTTGCCGTGTCAGTTCAGCATTTATCAGGTACGGGAACAGTACAGGATGACTTGCGCAATGAGAAAGGATGAAAAAGATGGGAGGGTAAAAGAGGTCAACAGGCAATGAAGGATAATTCAATAGAGGATTCGCTGTCATTCAGACAGGAGAGGAGAAAAGGCGCAGGTCCAAAACAGCCTTTGGCAGGGTTTGAACCCGTGACATATGGAAATTAAACACTGTAGCGTCCTCATGCATTTACACTCGGGCTTTAATGAAGCTGAGTCACGGTAAGGCGGCGTGTGGCATGTGGAGTCAACGGAAACACACTTATTTAAGACACAGATACAGACTGAATGGAGTCTGATACAGGATTTCAAGCCGTGGGAAGACAGCAAGGATGGCGTATGATTTCATAAATAGAGGTCTACTGCTCAATTCTCAGGTTGGAGACGCAGGTTTCAACAAGTCAAGCACAGACTAAAAGTAGATGTGGTTCAAACACATGACATGGCAAGCAGCAGACTTACACTTCCACTTGTATTAAGACTTAAATCAAAACAGACTTAAATAAAAACACAAATTAGGTGAAACAGACTAAGATTATACATCATGACATAGTAAGAGATAGATGTGAGTAAGACAAACAAACAAGTACAAGATTCACTACATGTATAGAACAGCATATAGTAAATGTATAGTATTTTTATGAATATGGGAAGAGGATTGTGGGAGTTGTGTGAATATTCGCAGCTAAGCTGTGAAGTCAGGTTCAACCGACAAGGGTTTTTGAAGGCCGATCATGATATTATTAGACGGAAACTGCCAATAACTGATATTTACCGCCGCCAAGGAGGTTATGTTTTCGGTGCCGTTTGTTTGTTTGTTTGTTTGTCTGTTAGCAGGATTACAGAAAAACTACTGGCCCAATTTTCACGAAACTTCGTGGAAGAGTCTAGCATGGGCCAAGGTAGAACCCATTAAATTTTGGAGCGGATCTGGATCCGACTCACGAACAAGCAATAATAGCACGAACTTTGGCGGAGGTCTGCGCTCTCCGAGTGCCCTTCTAGTTTGTGTTGATATTCAACATCTTTAAAGATCCATATTCTCCACTTTCCAGTGTTTTATTTTCTGTCTTAAGGTCCATTCAAAGCTGTGTGTGGTGTCATGTACCAAAAACACTCTCAATCCATTTTCACACATTCATTTTCCAGCATCTCTCTGAGCCTTACCAAGAACAGGCTGTTTCTGTCGCTGTGCCTTTAAGGCTCATTAATATTAACGACCCCTCTGTTCCGATTGGCTAACCGTTTCAAGAATGAAACGTGAGACACCGCGGCCCGGCAGCTACAGGTAGGGAAAACTCGCTGGTAATAAACAATGACAACCGCTCAACCGCTTTAAAAAAAACACTTTGTTAGTCTATTATTTCTTACTTGTTTAGAGGCTCGCTTTTCTAATATGGATTGTGTGGATTTAGTTTTGATACTTTCACCATGTTTAGATAGACCATCCAACTCCTTGTGACCATTGTCATGCCAATAAATCAATGAAAATGTCTCATTAAATCAGTTCAGGTTAAGGGCTTCCCATAGACAACCAGTGTAGTGAATGAATTCTACAATAAATATGTAACCAATCTAAGTGCATCATATACATCATATCAGAACTGGACAACACTGACCAGACCAAATCCAATTTTTAGTAAAATATCGGCCCCATATCTCGCCAAACTGAGATATCGGTCTAACTTTAACATGAAGATTCATAATTAAAGTTAAATGTGAAAGGAGATTCATGTAGTAGAGGAGTCTGGCCAGAATCTGGTAAAACATACAAAAAAAATAAAGTATGCTGTGGCAGTTTCCAAACCCAGACAAGCAGTGAGACTTAACCACAGCAACGTAATGTATTGAGAGATTGGCTTTAATAAAGTAGAGTCAGCATGTAGAGCCAGCCAGTAGGTGTAGTGATTATCTGAGAGGGCAGTCGGGGGAAAACTAAGGGCCTATCATTTCATCCTGGCTTGTCACCACACAGAACATAGTGTTATTTTACAGAGAGGCCGAGAGAGGGATAGAAGGGATAGAGAGAGAGAGGGAGAGAGAGGGAGCGCAAGAGCTCGCGGGAGACTTATGGCTTAGTCAGTCACTGAGCTAAACACTCCATCAGCCTGCGCTTTAGTCGGTCTCATCCATATCCTCCTCCTATTTCCCATCATCCATCCCTCCATCTCGCCATCCATCCCTCAACCCTCCACCGCTGGGCGCTACATCCTCGTCACGGCGTTTTGGTTTTTTTGTTGTTGTTTTTTTTATATTCCTCGATTCCCCTCCCTCCGTCTGTCCTATTTTAAGCATCTCATTTCACCTCTGTCTATGACACACACACACACACACACACACACACACACACACACACACACAACTTGAGGCTTGTGGCAGGGATTTATTGAGGAGGTGCTTATGACTATTTGAGGGGATGTGCTTAGCTTGCAGGTCCAGCCAGCTTCAACCCCTCGCTGGGCTGAGAGGACGGGTCAGCCTGGGAATTTGATGTGTGTGTGTGTGTGTGTCTATAAGTAAGTAAGAGAGAAAGAGAGAGAGAGAGAGAGGGAGAGAGCAGGATGAGCCAGGGCAAGGGGAGAGGAGTGTGACCTCCTATGGCGAGGTCCACTATAAATAGTTTCTCATCATAGTTGTACAATTACCTTTGTGTCCATGAAGAGAGTTTTACCAGCCAGCAATAATCGAGCCACAATCTCCTCAGTGTGTATGGTGCTGTTGGCTTTTGGTGGCTCACTACTCTACTGTGCTGTCTGGCTGTTTTCAGGCCAGCAAATTGCTCACTGGTTTCATATCGCTTGTTGCCTGTTTTCTAGCCGTTTCCAGTGTAGCCTAGGGATGACAATTTTCTGCAAGCTGAAAATTCCACAGGCTAAAGCAGATTATGGACAAAAAGAATCGCTTCCATCACTCCGTTTTGTCCGCTATTGATTGGTTTCATATCTTTACCAGTCATGTTGGCAGTGAGGACAGAGATTCTCTCAGTTCAGCTAGCTCCTTCCAGCTAGCTTGTAGAAACAGCAGGTTGCTTTTTGTAGCGGTGAAGCCGCTGAACTAGACTGTGCTTTACTTTCTAGACGTCTGAAACTATTTTGCTAACTGCGCTGCTTTCAGAAGTTAGCGGAGGATGAAGATAAAACAACCGCAGATATTGTGTTTGGGTCAAATTTGACCCGTTTCAAGTTAAAATATTTCATAAATATTGGTTGAAAAAGGGTTCTCTGCGCATCTTCCAGCAACATGCGGCTGAATCAGGTGCTTCTCAGCTCGAGGACATCAAACTTCCAGAAAACAAAAGGGACTGGAGCACACCAATTGATTCACAGCCTTTAATTGTGCAAACAGACTAATGTTTCAACACTACTGTGTCATAAATTTCATTTCATAAATATTATCCAGTTTTTTTTATTCGAACAAGGCTTCAAAACAGCTATATAAACACAACAAAACCAGTGGTTATCATTTTATTTGATTTTGAAGGTCTCTAACCCTAACCCTAACCCTAGAACTGGGGAACATAGGACCCTTTGTCATGTTCCCATTATGTGCCCTATAAATCTGGGGAACATAGGACCCTGGGAACATAGGAATGACTCCATTTAGTCCACATTAGGGTCATGGACCCCCATTTGAAGTTGTAGGTAGATAGATAACAGTGAAACTATGATCAAAATATGTAGACATTCTTCTACATTCTCTAATTGTGTTAACTTCTTGTAAATGAAGTAATGGTGAAATGCAGTTCATCAGTTTGCTGGGGACCCCCTGGAACCACCTCAAGGACCCCTGGTGGTCCCCGGACCCCATGTTGAGAAACACTTCTCTGCATACTCTGTTAAAATTACTTCAATGATTTATCGTAATATTTTACAAAAAATGTTGACAGCCAAATTAGAAAAGTCAACACTGGTCGCAGCAAGCAAATATTTGGTTTTCATGACCCAACCCCTATTTCAGAGTTTTTAAGCGCCTTTGTTCAGGCTGTTTCCACATTGGTTTCCACCTGGTTTTGAGTGAAGGATGCTATCAGCCTGTTTTCAAGCTATTTGTTAACTGTTGGCAGACTGTTGGCTGACAGGATCCAGGCTGCCTGCTAGCGGAGGAGGCTGGCTGACTGTTTCCAGGCTGTTTACCGGGGAATGTAGTCTGTGTTCAGGCCTGTCAGTCCGGATCAGTGTGGTCTGCGCCATGGGCTCAGACATAGAGAGTTAAACTCTAGCACAGAGCCTCCAGCACTTCACACACACACACACACGCACACACACACACTAGCCTACGGAGCAGTGAGGTATATGAGGATGGAGAGGACGTGTCGGCTCGCTTCCTCCTCTCCTTCTGCTCATCCTCCTCTCTCCTCTCACCTCCCCACCGCTCATCTTCACTTTCACCTCCCGCTCCCCTCCTCTCTCTCTCTCTCTCTCTCTCTTCCTCCTCCTCCTCCTCCTCCGTCCTCTCCCCCTTCTTCTTGTGCGGCCTCTTAGTAGTAACAGCGGGAGAAATTGCAGATGCTCGGATCTACTACGGCGAAAAAAAAATAATAAAACCCCGGCTCGGTATCGAAAACAAAACACCCAACTCAACAAAAACACCAGCTTATATAACGGCGTTGTACTGGAGGAGAAAAATAGCTGCAGCAGAAGCAGTGGACTGGACATGCATCCGACACACACACACACACACACACACAGACACACACCTCCGGTACAATGTGGTAGTTACATCAACAGCAGCAGCCTAATAAACTCGCACAAAAGGATGAGCGCGTTAAGCACCAATCTCCCTGCACTATGTTCAATTCAATCATCTTGACCGAGCAGAATCAATGCGTGGATATTTCTCTCTCAGTCAAAGAGTCAGTCAGTGGGCGTCCATACTAAGCAGGCAGATGCCGCGAGTACCGTAGCATGGATAAAATGTAAACCGCCCAGTGTTGCGCGTGTGGGAGGCGGAAGAGCCGAGCTTCCCCTACCTCTCTCTCTCTCTCTCTCGCTCTCTCTCTCTCTCTCTCTCTGCTCGGTTCACCTGGCGGACATTTTGTGCCTGATTGCCAGGAGGGTCAATGGGGAAGGCAGTGGGTTTTGGCGTGAAACCGGCTTTCCCCGCCACCACACCGGCCGGCTCGGCGCGAGCTGGATCCCTTCAGGACAGGAGGCGCAGCCGAGCGCTGAGCTGCCTCCAGAAAACACACGCGCATTCACAGATTCGCAATCACACACACACACACACACACACACACACAGAAACACACTCGCAGAAGCACACACCAACCCATAGCTTTGGCTGCATTGCAAAGTCATTATCATACACAGTTCCCTAACTTTTCAAAGTTGTAACTCCCGAGAATGCGATCTGTCTCTCGCTCTAACACTCTCCTCTTTCCTCCCTCTAACTCACTTCTTCCCTCTTCTACCTTCATTAGGCCCGGTGAGGGTTCGGGTCTGCTTCAAAGACATAATTAGCCAGTTAGTTAGAGGAAAAACACATCTGGGAACCCGCCTCCCTTGGGGGCCATGAGGGGCCTAAAGAGGCTAGAAGCCATAGCACGGCTCTGATGGGCCCTGAAGGCGCCTGAAGTCTTACATTTTGTTGTCATGACTTTTTGATGCCGTTTTATATAACGTCTGGCTTTGAGGTGTGAAGTCTAAATTGCCTCTCTGAGGACGGTGAAGTTTTGTAAAGTTATGTCTTAGTGAAGTGTCCAAAAATGGGCTGAGCTCTTGTCCCTCTTAAAAAACAGAGTTGGCAAGGCTTGAACGCTCAGGCAATTTGTCCCACAGGCGCCAAAATAGGAAAATCGGTGAGAGTCGGATGCTGGGGCCCCCTAAGGCAGTCTGTGGCCTGTTAGATGACACAGTGGTTCGGTTTGGCCCCGTGAACCCTCAGAGGAAGTGGAGAATGTTTTTGCTTTTGGCAATGTGTGTCCCCAAAACGGGTCCCAACAGGCCGGGAAATTGGTGATACAGGTCTGAAAATTCAAGCCCGCCCCGACCCAAACCAGAAAAAAGACACTTTCCCAACTCAAACTGAACCGGACTGGTCTCTATAATTTTGCTATGAACAGTGTTTGGAGATCTGTGGTAGGATATTAATAGTAGTTCTAGAGTATATGTTCCAGGAGAGAAGAGAAGAGAAGAGAAGAGAAGAGAGAAGAACTTGAGGAAGAGGATGACGAAAGAGGATGAGGAACGGTTCTCTGTGATGGAAGCAGAGCAGTCCATTAGCACCGCTACACGTGTACTGTCTCTTTTTCAGAAATCCCTTGACCTAACACGCATGCGCACACACACACACACACACACACACACACACACACACACACACACACCCTCCTCGGCTATGTAACCTTAACAACCCTATCAACCTGCCAGCACATTCTGTTCTGTTAAGCTCCATCCTCAGGTGAGCTTTCAGCTGACAGAAACGTGTGAAAGTGTTTGAAGCCTTTAAAAGTGGCAACCTGAGGGTGGGGGAGGAGAGGAGCGAATAGGAGATGGGAAGAGGAAGAGGAGGGTCTCAGCCATATTCTCCCTGCATGTTAAACAGCTAGGCCGCCCATCTATGTGTTATTTTGTTCAAACACATTAATGGAAATGTCAAAAGTGATTGCCAGTAATCTTATTTTCCACATAAGGCGCCTGAATTGGTGTCTGGAGCCGTATGTCTGCTCCTACAGGGTTGTTATGCCGTGCCTTTTTTTTTGGAGTATTCAACCCCATAGCACTCACTTTGGCATTACGACCTCTTCGGCACGCCCCAAAAAAACAGGGAAAGCCTTCAAACCAAACGTGAAAAAGAAAAAAAAAAAGAAAAAATAGAGGCGGCTCGAATGCATGCAAAGTTAATGAAAGGAGGCAAACAAAGCGAGATGGATGCAACTTTGCTGTGGGCGGCAGGTTCGAGGCGAAGAGGAATTTGCTGGGTTTGAAATGTGAAAAAATGTTCAGACACAGTACAGCGAAAGCCAATCAGCTTCAAGCAGGACTAAATTTCCTTTCTAAAATGGCTGACAAGCTCATTGTGCTTGGTGTCCAAGAGCGCTATGACACAATGTCTTTTATTCTCAGAGACAGAGAGACAGTGTTTAGCTACTTTTTACACACTGGCATGCTTTATATTATGTCAAATGGTGTCTTCTGTGTCTTTCAAGTCAAGCAATCACACTCATAAACCACATGGATTTCACATGTGGAAAAATCCCATGTGAAACACAAGACATCACATGGGCAATATGTGGAATGTGTGGTTTTGGAACATTTTCAGGTGCTCCAGATGTAATAACACGTGATAACATGATTACATGTGATAAAACATGTGTACACACATGGAAAAACATGTTATCCCATGGGAAATTCATGTGGTTTTCCTGTGATCCCAAGGTCCCACAGAAAACAAATGGCAGCACTTGGCTTGTGGTGCTGCTCATAAGTCATTAAAATGTATCATAAGCAGATTCCAATCACATGAAAAACGCATTAGGATAAGAAAATTCAGCAAATTCTATACTAAAATACAAACACTGTGCTTTCTGGGTATACTGCATACCTTATTACAACCTCATAACCGTCATATCAGATTCATAATTCATAATAAATCATGCCACAACACAGTATAACACATGGAAAATAGCGCATGTATGTTTAGAATATGCTTACAATGTGCTCTTGCACATCAAGTCAAGTGTTACCAAAACCACTGTGTGAGCATATGCTGTTTCAAGCTCTTCAGTAATCTATCAGGCTTACAGTATTTCTCTACGTTTTTACTTGGATCTCCAAAATTACCTCCACAATTTGGTTTCCTGCATTGTGCTATTTCTCTTTGTGTGCGCTGTATTATGGTTTTATGACTATTATTATTGCACCCTCTGCGTGTTTTCTACACTATTCTAAATGTAAAGTGTGTTCTGGTGCTTTTGTATAAAACGTACTTCATTTTATGCATCGTGTATTGCAATTTATGCAAATGCAAGGCCACTGCTAACCCTGCTCAGCTCCTTTAGCTGTGTTCCCTCAGCAAAGTAAGCAAGGAGGAGAGATTCCCATTACTCCATATAGACCTTTCTGTCAGGAGCCATTTGCAAGGCAGACAGTGTAGCAAGTGGTTTGAAGAGCAGTCAAATGAATGCTCTACTGCTACCAGCCATTACTCTGATGTTCTCAGTGCTGTGGGATTTACAGTGAAGACTACAGTATGGCAGAATACTCATACTAATAATGAAGAACTTTCATGTGCCATGCCATGCTAAAGGGATTTATACCATGTAACACTAAAACTCTCCACTGAAACCTGATGAAATTCTCTGAAACACCACTGAGACTGTGTGACACTAAACCAACCATTGAAACCAATACTGGTGAAATTCTCTGAAACACCATCTAAACCATGTGACACTAAAACTCTCCATTGAAACCAAAAACTGATGAAATTCTCTGAAACAGCACTGAGTACATATGACACAAAAGGCCTCCACTGAAACCAATGCTGATGAAATTCTCTGAAACACTATTTGTACCGTGTGACACTAAAACTCTCCATTGAAACAACACTGATGAATTTCCCTGAAACAGCATTTATTCCATGGGACACTACAACTCTCCATTGAAACAACACTGATAAAATTCTCTGAAACAGCATTTATTCCATGTGACACTAAAACTCTCCATTGAAACCAACACTGAAATTCGCTGAAACGGCATTTATTCCATGTGACACTAAAACTCTCCATTGAAACCAACACTGAAATTCTCTGAAACAGCATTTATTCAACGTGACACTAAAACTCCATTGAAACCAACATTGATGGAATTCTTTGAAACAGCATTTATTCCATGCGACACTAAAACTCTCCACTGAAACAAACACTAATGAAATGCTCTACTGCTGCCAGCCATTACTCTGACGTTCTCGGCGCTGTGGGATCTACAGTGAAGACTACAGTCACACTTATGCTAATAATTCCATGTACCGAACAACAAGAAATGCTTTCATAAGCCATGCCATGCCGTCGCGATACAAGGTAAAAACACTTTAGGACACTCTGCTACATATATTTTCCACCCCCTCCTCCTCATTCCTCTTCCCTGTCCTTGTGGATTACAGTATGCAAAAACTAACCAATGGTTACACATCCGCATCACTGAGCACAGAAGTGGCCATACGCAGAGCAGATGACAAGTCTGCAGTTGCCAGGAGCCTCAACAAGTGCGGGCCCTCCCCAGACACCGTGTCATTTTGTAGGATCGACAAAGTCCTCCCACCATTAAAAACACCCTGGCCAGGAAGTCTGAACTGCTGCTCTGCCGAATTGGATTTTCAGTACATAGACACAGACTTGTTTGTGGCAGCCACCCGCAATGTCGGACAGGTCATAAATAGGTTTCCCACGCTGAAGTAATATTATATCAACAGTGACTCTTGTATTGTATGTCTTCTCCACTGCTCGCTGCTTGTATCATCACAGATAACGTGGGAATCGGCGCACCATATGGTCTTAGCAAAATAATTTCTTTTGAGTGTAATTAGCTCCCTCTCTTGCCTTCCACCCCTGGGTTTCTCTTTCTCTTTCAAATGTGCCTAGAATAAAATCTCGATTGCCCTGTTACGTTTTTGCTCTGCTCTATGGTTACGTGATCACTTGTAATCAATTGCTTTTTCTTCATACATTTCGACATAGCCTATTTTTCAGAAAACCCTATTTGGGTTTCTAGTAGCATTGTGCAAGTTTTTTCTTTGTTTTTTTACCCATAATTCCACTGCTACCTGGGAAGAAAAAAACTATGCAATGAAAACATTCCCATAATTAAAAGCAACAGCATGAGCAGAACAGTAATGTGCACCTGCTACAGTCCAGGTGCTGCCAAAAATGCTAGAGTATACTGTAAGCATGACTATCAAAGCATGAATAGCTGTAGTTTGTTTGTTGGAGAAGGGTAACTTTATTCTTAAGGGATCATTTCTGCTTCTGTTGCTATTGTTCATAGCCTTCCCACAGTGCAAAGCAACAGAATGCCAACACAGGCTTTTGCCAGTTTTGACGAAGACAGGAAGAGGCCAAACACAGTGTGCTTTGCACAGGTGGATGGGCCAGGGACCAACAAGTACAGGACACAGTCATGTTTTATGCATCCGGTCCACTGTAAGGACGCACACCTCTCTTAGTCCCAGAAGTCTCTGGTGATAGAATGCAAAGGTTGCTGAAACAGCGTGAATGCCGTATGACCCTAACCAATACTGATGAAACTCTCTCAAACAGCATTTAGACCATGTGACACAAAAACGCTCCATTGAAGCCAATACTAATGACATTCTCTGAAACAGCATTTAGAACATTTGACACTAGAACTCTCCATTGAAAACAATATTGTTGAAACTCTCTGAAACAGCATGTAGAACATTTGACACTAAAACTCTTCATTGAAGCCAATACTAATGACATTCTCCGAAAGAGCATTTAGACCATGTGACACTAAAACGCTCCATTGAAGCCAATACTAATGAAATTCTCTGAAACAGCATTTAGGACATTTGACACTAAAACTCTTCATTGAAGCCAATACTAATGATATTCTCTGAAATAGCGTTTGAAATCAAATGATGAACAATGAAATGAACGATGAAATCAAAATTCTCTTAAACAGTATTTAGACGATCATCATCTCCACTGAAACAAATTCTAATGAAACTCTCTGAAACAGGATTCCGACCACTTAACACTATAATTCTGCCAAAGCCAATGCTAATGAAATTCTATGTAACAGCATTTAAGTGTATTCAGTTTATTTTCACAGGGACAATGCTCACCAATCAGCCATCTGGCACTAAAATGCTTAATTGAAACCAATGATAATGGCTGTATTTCAAGTGGCAGCTCCTCTGCACACCATGCCCCGCCTCACCTATCCAATCATAAAGGAACCACTGACACACACTTAGGGTTAGGTTAGGGTCGAATGCACAGGGTCAGCAGCATGTATGTGACTCACACAACTACATACACAAGGCTAAGGCTTACGCAACCCAAGGTCCAATGCTAGAAAACTGACAGGCCATTGAAATGTCTTGGCCAGGTAGGTGGAAACATATCAGCGGAATGCTGTGTATTCTATACAGTCAGGGCTGTGAATGTCACTTTCAAAATGGAACCCAGTACAGATCACTGGATACCTGTGTTAAATTGTAATCAGAATATATCTCCATAATGTTTGTTATTATTTTCAGTGACTTTGGGACTATGTTGCCTCCAAAACCCATTGAATATGATGTTCCATAGTTATTTCAATTTTCAGCCTGGAACAGCATGCCATAAAACGATGCCAAGATGTATGAAATTATATTTTGTGTCTGTGTTGTCACAATCAAAAACTTTTCACACTTCCAACATATTTCTAATGAATCAACCTATTCGCAATTCTTTTGCAGGCTATGATGCATAACAAATCAAGACCATTACCTTTGTAATAGCAGCATCTTTCCTGTCTACCTCCAATGTAGACCATCTAATAAAGCAGAAAGGTCTTAAACATCTAAAAAAGTATATGCAATACGATTACCATAGGTTTGTTTCAGTCATTGTAATGGATAAGTTCTATTTCTTAATTCAAGGTGTTATAGATTCACAATATCAGTAATGTGGTAACGTTTGGAAAACATTTGATGTTGCTATGAAAAAGCTGCCTTACTTACAGAAATAGCTACTGCTCAAATACAGTGAAACAAACAGATGCAGGTAGGATAGCTAAAACAGGTAATTCCATCCCTTACTGGTTATCGATTGCACTTCCCCCATGTTGTTAATAAATCAGAACTTGATATTTTTGATTCTCAACCCTAATAAATCCACATGCCAAAGTCTAGTGAAAGCATCCCTGCTACCAGAGAGGAAGCACCAGGAAAAAACATTCCACGGCAGGTATAGTGATCTAAAGAAAAATAAGGTCAAGTAAGCAGAGCCACATTCTTCACAAATAAACGTATAAATCAGCTGTGCGAGATGGAAACACTTGTGCCCTCGCTGTATCCTTGCCAACAGCAAATTTATTTTCTACTGTCTTGGTAAGGAAAGACAAATAACCATTTAGATAATTGTTTCCTTATTTCCATAATTACAGAGTAATTACACCACAACAAAATATGATGCATTCAGCAGTGTTGGTGGGCACCATCGATGCAACACCACCCACTCTCCACTTTAATCAGCTCACAGCTGGAAACCTGCAACCTTTTGGTCATTGGTAAGCTGCTCTAACTCAAGACTAACCTGCTGCCCCAAAGACGAGCTTCAATCTACAATGAGATACATATGACCCCTTCGTTGAGAAAATGGTTGCTGGCATGAGAGTAAAACTTACAAGGATGATAGTATTGAAATTATTATTTATTTTAAGACATTTGCTTGCTCAGTACTGTAGCATTTGTGATGAAGCAACCTTTAAACTGAGTGTTATGCAAGTCAAAAGTTTATTTAAAGGGTAACTTAACACCAAAGCCAAATCTGTGTAAAGCCTGACATCTACTGGTAAAAAGCATGCTACTGAAATTTCAATCTGCTATTGGCTGATCTTTGGTGCCAGGTGATGTCACCTTCTTTAGAGTACATCGCCTGGCACCAAAGATCAGCCAATAGCAGATTAGTTACTCTTTAAAGTGATAATCCACAACATTGATTTCAGCGACACCTTTGGTGATAAGCGGTCATTGCTTTGGTGTTTCGCAATCAATGTAAGCACTGGTTCAACATATTGTAATAATAAAGATACTCAATGTAGACTGTGGCTTCTTCTATTTCTTCTACCTCCATCCGTCTATCTATTTTCTATACTCGCTTATTTCTATTTAGGGTTATGGGAGGACAGGCCGCCAGTCCATCACATAAATAGAAACAGAACACATTCACGCTCACATCCACACCTATGGGCAATTTAGAGTCTCCAGGTCACATGACCTGCTTGCCTTTGGACTGTGGGAGGAAAGCGGAGCACCCGGACGAAACCCACGTGAACATGGGGAGGAGTATTTCTTCCACCTGCTTATATTTATTCCAAACATAGCTTCCGTACACGTAAAACGCATCACTTTCTGTGCAGCAGAGGATTTCTCTTGGGAAAGAGGGACCCCCCTTGTAGGTCCAACAGCAGATATAAAAGCTTTCATGAACTGGGTATAGGTTGAATCACTATTGTATGGTATCAAGCAGAAATGGACAGTTATTTATGAGAAAAGGTTAAGGATTACTACTTTAATAACCATTTTGGCGTGGAAACCTTCTTTTGCATGGAAAACACACTGAAATGTCTCATGAAATGCCATTGTATTAAAACAGTCCTGAGCCACAACTGCAATTCTAAGGTTCAGTTGCTGACTTCAAGTACAAAAAAAACAAAACAAACAAACACAAAACAGGTAAAACCAGAGTGTGAGACGGCCAGCTTCTCTAGAAACAACAGGACCACAGCAAGAGTCAACAAGGAATCTATAATTTATGAACTAGCTCCCTCCTATGTACAGAAATGGTAGAAGAGGCAGACGAGGAGAGGAGAGGAGAGGAGAGGAGGAGGAAGAGGAGGGTAAAAAAGAGGAAAGCAATATGCGAAGGGAGGGAAAAAGAGGGAGACAAACGGTGAGTAGAGATTTTCCTTGAGGGCTGAGCTATGTAGATCAGAGCCCCGGGGACCTGGGGCGGCGCGAACTGCCGGAGCCTACTGCACTGGAAGCCGCACGGAGGCAGCCTACAAATGCCATGTGACACAATAACGCTGCAAAGAAATAGAGGAGGGGAGGGTAAAAAAAAAATAAAAAATAAAAAAAAAAAACCCCGAGAAACTTCAGTAAAGGTCAGCGGCGGTTCGTGTCGTGAGGAAACGCCCTCGTGCCTCTCCGTCTTCATATCAAGACCTCCTTTCGTTAGACGGGTTGAGTTCTCGACACAAGAATCGGCCCTTTTTTTTTTTGCCGTTGACCTATCGAGGAATCCCGATCGGCGTTAGGGGGGGGGGGGGGCTCGTAAACGCGTTTCACACAGATTACGCGGATGTGTGACACGTTACACAATCGTCGGACAATGCCTCGCGGCGCAAGGAGGCTTTTTTTTTCGACCGCTATATATTTTTTTTTCCCCCCCCCGGTATGTTCGCGGTGAATCACGGAATCCACGAGCCGATTCGTTGCCTATGGTCGAAGCGTTCTCGCTCCCGTGTTTGCTCGGTCTGCGCTTATACAACCCCCGAACCATGCTGCCCTTAATCTACCGCTACATCCTGGGGGGGGCGGGCGGGAAAGAGGTGGGGGGGGGGGGGGCGGGAAAGAGGTGGGAGCCGGTTTCAGGGAGGCCTTAAAAGGTGCTACTGTACTAAATTAGACACATGGTCGGTGGGAAAGAGGGAGGGGGAAGGGGGGAGGGGGGGTCACATCTAGTCCACAGAAGGCCCCCGGAATCCCTAGCACCACCCCTTGAAGATATCAACGCACATCAAAATCTGAGCTCATAAGATCACATTTCCCCCATGTGAAGCTGCCCGTGCTGAGTAGCATTACCCCCGCTATGAAACCCCCCCCAAAAAAATGATAACTCAGTCCTGATTAGGATCAGCTGCCAGGCGGTGTGTGTTTTTTTTTTTTTTTTTTTTTTAATGCCCACATAACCAAAGTCATGACTAACATCTTTTCAGACGGAGCCAGACTGAGCCGCTTCTCCCTCTCTCTCGGATCCCCCCCCCCATGTCTGAGCGATCAGCCCCGGCCCGTATCTCCAAGGTTTGGTGGGGGGGGGGGGTGGAGAGAGAGAGAGAGAGAGAGAGATAGGGTAATGTCATTAAGGGCTATTTGCCAGAGCCAAATCGTCGCATCCAGACGGCCTTTCTAGTCCCGTGTCTCGGGCGTGACAAGTCCTTGGAGGGCTGTGAAATGAGCGCGCGCGCGCACACACACACACACACACACACACACACACAAAATGCCGCATTCATCCAGTTGTATATGGTGATGGTGCCCCCGCAGCAGCCGAACGGGCGCAACTTTCCTCCTCCTCCTCCTCCCTCTCTCCCTCTCTCCCTGGATCGGAGAGAGACTCGATTCACCACACACACACGCACACACACTACACACACACACCGGTCTTCTCACCCCCCCCCCTCCCCTCTCCCCTCTCCCCTCTCCATCCTGGCCCCTCAGCTAATCAGGCTGAGAAGGGCTTTGCGTCCATTTGATTAACATTTTCGACGAATCATAATAATAATAATAATAATAATGATAAGAATAATGAATGCATTTTTGGGTTGTTTTTTTTTTCAATCCTCATTCCAGCATACGGATCAATATCTAGCTGTATGAATATCCACTAATTCGGATAATTAATTTCGATTAAGGAAGAGGCAAATCGATTTTTTTTCCTCTCATCAAGCGCACATTACGCTGGCCTAAAGATGAGCGGTGACAGTTTTTTGGTCCACGCTTACAGGAATAATAAGGGCTGGACACCACGGACACCAAGTCGGCAGGTGGCAACGGACCGGCGGGCGGATGGATGTTTTAATTTGTTGATTTTCCTCATTTCTCACGTCGCTACAGCGGGAAGACATTTAGGAGAACAAATTCACCATTCATCATTTTTTTTTTTTTTTTATCCCGGGCTCCTATTTTTTTGCGCAGCTCGCCGAGTGAGTGCGCAGCTCTGTGCGTCCATGCACTTGAAACGGAGTGAGAGAGGGAGAGGGAGAGAGAGAGAGAGAGAGAGAGAGAGAGAGAGAGCCCAAAGTGGCAGCAGATAGGAGCAGAGGAGAAGATGTTGCTTTTTCTGCTGTGGGGACGTTTCCAACACCACTCCAGCCTCTCCAATGCATTTTTTTAATGCAATAACCCCCTTCCACAAACCAGAAATAACGTCATGTGAAAAAAAAAAAAGGCAACCATTATCTCAACATCCACTTGAACTTGCACCCCCCCCCCCCTCCCTCCCTCCACTCCCTCCTCCTCATCCTCCTCTCCCTCTTTATAATTCCGACCAGTAAATAATGAAGTAAGAGAAATACTGCATTGCATTGCAATCCTTTGCTTTTCTCAAAGCGGGGGTAAAGTGGCAAAGACCCCACACTGGAATTCCCTTATGTCTGATTGGCGCTTGTAGAGTTAAAAGTCAGAATGTGTATTTACCGTTAAGGAAGGATCCCATCCGCTGCTTCTTTTTGGGGTTTTTTTCCTCCACCACCTCAGACAATATTCCTCTGTGCCTTTATACGTCCCGTTAGGATAAGGAACATTTCCTTGCAAAAGCCATATTCCCCCCCTTCCAACACCAAAAAAAAAAAAAAAAAATCCCGACGCGCAAGCCTTGGAAATAAGCCTGGGAAATAAGGCTGGCGCACTTTTCACTCCAGAGGGTAGAAACTCGTATTAAATGCGGTCCAACATTTACACACACACGGGAACAAATTAAGGGAAGCCTCTTAGTCCAAAACGCAAGTCCGTCATTAATCCCAAAAATGTTTTTTTTCCTCTGTTTCTACTAGTGTTATAAATAGTATTCTCCTAGACAGAAAAGACCATTACGCTCCGGCTCTCCTGTGCGCGCACCGGTCTACACGGTAACGACGGGAAGGCTGGAGAAGAAGAAACAAGAGTGGGATTTTTTCCCCCCATCGTCCGCTCCTCACGATTCAGGCTGCACTTGGCTGATAAAACACCGTCCTCTCTCCTCGCTCCTCTCCTCTCCTCTCCTCTCGCCTCCTCCTCCTCCTCCTCTCCTCCAGCCCGCCGTCTCTTCGGCAGCTTTCATGGAGCAGAGACGCGCCTAGCGGCCTTGGAGGGAACTCCAACGACCAAAGTCCAGCCCCCCCCTTCCCCCCCCCCTCCCCACCACCCCATCCTGGTTTTAAAGAAACATGGGGATGAGGGTTTTTTTTTTTTTTTCCTGTTCTTTTTTTTTTTTTTTTTTTTTACTCCTGTGGCCATTTCAGGGGGGACAATTTGCCATCATTTGCCTATAAATAGACTCAATTTCTGAGGACAAAATGAAGCGATGACTGACACGATGTTATTCGGTCAGTGTGATAAATTATTAGATGTAGGTCACCAAACTGTCAGTTTAGAGGGAACACTGGTCCTGAATGCCTCACTGATGTGGTTTCATCTTCGAACATATGGCTTCCAAATACATTTCTGGTTATTTTTGCTTGATCTTTGGTCTCTGTTTCAGTGCTAAAAAACTACTAGATCATTTAAAGTCTCACTGAGGTTAACAGATGGCTAGTGGACAGCTGGAAATTGGGCCACTAAAGCAGCAAAACGGCTATAGGATTCTGCAAAGAAAAATAGAACATACAGTATAATAAGGGGTGTTATGGTTTATGGTTTTATGGTTTATTTATTTTAAGTGGGACAGTGCATACTAATAAAGATTTAAAACCAAAGCTAATTTTCATCTGTTGTCCCTTGGCAGGTTGGTGTCACAGTAAAAAAAAAAAAAAAAAAAGCACATACTACCTAAAACTCACTCTACACAATAAACAAGCCCTAAACTCATAACATGCAGATAACACATCTTTTATGATAAATTATGGGAGCTGGTTTTGATTATCCAGTAATTAAACATAAACCGATGAACCTTTGAAACTGATTTCAACACTAGAACAGAAGGAAAAGAGTGATAAAAGAGTGAAAAAAGATTACAGGGTGTGCAAAAAAAACATCAGTTGTATAGGATGCACAATGTGAAAATATGCCACAAGATGAGCAGTAAATGTGCACTATAAAACGAGTGGAAAAAGTTATAAAAGTGTGTGCAATATATAACAAATGGCAGGAACATGAGAATATGAGGAAAAGGAATATGAATTCATAGGATGTATACTGGATGTGCAAATTGTGTGTTTTATTCACAGGTCTGCAGGAGGCCGTACAAATGCATAGAAAATGCCTTGCCATAAAAAAAACAATATCCCAAGTAGCCTATGGATGTAGATAACATATGAAATTATGCCACCCCCCCCCCCCCCCGCCCACATGCCTTCCGAGCACACATTTGATCTTAGATACGTCCTGCTGCAGAACTTCCATTTCAGTGAAGAGCAGGGTTCCTTGCCATATGAGCATGAAAAAGCATAAGAATAGAGGTTGGAATTTCTTCTACCATGCTCATATCAATGAAATTACACATGCAATAGGATCAGCACCTTGTGTTGTGAAAGAAAAATTGGTTCTCAGGTCCCTAAAATGGCCAGAAAATGAGCCTTTCATCAAAACTGAGTGTGATTTTCAGACGGTGTTAGTGTGAACATACATCACATCAATGCTTGACAATGCTGTTTATACTCGCAGGCGGGGGAGATAACAGCGGGAAGATCTGGGATGAATGAAATAACGGTGGGATCAAACTCTTCCTCGCGCTGCTGTGGGGACCCCCTGGAACCCCCCTCAAGGACCCCTGGAACCCCCTCGAGCACCCTTGGGAGTCTAAAGCCCTCTTCATAGAGATTACTCAGATCAGGTAAATTATTCCGACTCCTTCCCAAGCCTTTCTGGTGGGATCCAACGCGTAAGGAGGGTGGGAAAGTGCTACCATCTTGTGCAGCAGATACATATAATCTCAGCGTCTCCAGCGCCTCCTCCGGTATTCCATAGTGATTTTTTACTTCCATGACAGCGCTCATTAATTCCCTAGATGTCAAGCTCTTCAAATGGTGGATGTCTCATTTTTTTGGGAACAAACACTCTTGTTTCTGCGCTCGGCTATTATGCCAGCAGCAGAGAATGCTTATCCTTCAGTTTGGTTGTTATGTCTCTTGTGCTCCTTACCAAAAGATGGATGAGTTCATCATATATTTGGGCTATACGCTCTCAGAGTCCACTCTCATTGCACATCAGTAAGCAGCCGTGGGAGAAGTAAACAGATGCTTTACTGTGAGTATGAGCACGCCCTACTGGAATTGGAGCCCAGTCTGGAAAAAGTAAGCGTTTTCCATTCAGAATTACAGTATACTTTAGTAAATATCCTGGTAGAGGAGTAGTTATACAAATCCTCCATTGGAATAGATAACATTAACTTTTATCGTCCATCCTCAAGTAAACAAACCCTTTACTTAGTATAAGTACCCTAGTGTAATTGGTGTATTAATATATTAGTGTATTAGTATTAGTAGTAATTAGTAGTATTAGTAGTAATTAGTAAAAGTAAGACTTTTCCTTTAGGAATTCTAGTAAAAGTAGAAACAGCCTGGAGCAGTAATAGTAAGTGTCCTCCTTAGAATAAATAAAATTTTACCTTTTATCTTTGCCATATTCAACAAGTTTGAAAATTCTACTAAATATCTAATACTTGAGTTTTCAATATGAAATGTGAAAAAGTTAAGTGCTTAACTTTTTATGGGTTAAGTTAAAGTTTTCATTTATGCTTGTTCTGGCTCCTTCCTTGTCTTATAAATAACGAGTAACTGCGGCTGTCAGAAAAATGCAGCGCACATAAAAGTAGAATAAGAATAAGCTATCGACTGAATTTGTTCAAATGCTGAAAGACTGCATGACAGTGTTTGTGAGTGTGCAATAACTGTTATTGTGTCAGTGGTTTCCAATTTTCATCATGTCAAGGACCCCTAAATAGCCCACAGTGTGCAAAATATTAGGGTCACCTGCTGTTTCTATGAAATAGACTGACCGTTTGTTGGTGCCACAAAACATCCTTATCGTTTCTGATAAGGTTTCAGTTCACGTTTTATTTTGCCTAAGTTTAGGAAATTGCCTGAGAGAGTTGCAACAAACATCTCAGGCTGATTCTTTATGAGAAATTCTAAGTTGTAGGACCTTGAGCCTCAAATTTGTACCTATAGTTATTAAAAGTAATGCACTGTAATTTGTATGATATTCCACCAAGCGAGTGAAACAGGTGGCGAAGCTCATGTGATTGAAACCGGCAGCAGTTTGACATTGAAAAAGTGTGGTGGAAAGCAAGTGGTGGAGGTCGGATACATTGACTTTAATTTCCGATGATTCAATTCCCAACTTGTGGAAAAGTATTCTAGTTTTCTACTGCCATGACCAAAACCTTACCCTAACCTTAACCAAACTGTTTTAGTTGCCTAACCTTAACCTAAATTGTTTTAAAGCAGTGATTGGTTATGCAGCTGGCCATGTGTTGCTGTAGTGCAAATCAAGGGAACACAACTGTTTTGTAAGATGTCATGCAAGCCTTAAGAACACTTTGAGGAACTTAACACTTGTGATATATGAGGATGCTTCTACTCTTTAACCTTGGGAGTCTACAGTGCTCGACTGTGTTCTGTGCTTGTGCTTTGGGTTTGTAAAGAGAAGGTTTCTTAGAGAGGCAGATTTTAAGTGGACTTGAGATGTGGAAAGAATGAACACAATTACAGTACTCATCATTGAATACCCTTAGCCTTTTTTAACAACTGCAGTCAGCCCAGGACAAACAGAACTTTGTGAATCTGAACCCTGGGATGCCATCAACAACATTTCACGCTGGCACATTCTTACAGTGGGTTAGCCCAGGTTAAAGGTCTGCAGGGTACAATTGTGGCTAAGTGGTGAAGTATGACAAGTGTGATCTGAATGAAGAAAAGGTACCACATGTATCAATTTAGCATCAATAAATCATTACACCTAATTCTGAGACATTAGTTTGATTACTCTGTCATAATAAATACAAACAAGCATAGTTGATCCTTTTCCTCAACATTGATCATCAACACTTATTGCGTCTTTTTCCAGCCAGAAAAAGAGACGCCTTCTTCTGCACTAAGTAGGACATTCATTGTGCAAAGTGCTGAAAACCCAAGTGGTAAATTGCTGCTCATGTGCATTGCAGTGTGGCCAGTAGCATATTGCCTACTATTGTGCACAGAACAACTTTGTGTGCTCTGACAGCTTGTGCCTCCGTAATCTTATGCTTGTTGCGTAATGGGCCACAGTATCTGGAGAAGCTGTCAACTCAGCAGCCAGTCATATCACACATAGTTGAAACGTGGTCTGCCCCTGCTGTCTGGAGAATGTCTGGGCTGGCGCAATGCCAAATTGTTCCATTCTGTTTTATTAAATGAAATGGACATTTGAATAATATAGGCCTCTGTGTGTTAAAACGAGTTCGTATTCAACAGTCACAGGGTATCGCACCTTTCTGCATGTTTTTTTATTATTTTGCGTCTCATAGAGCCGCAGAAGAAGAGGCACCGAAGAACTACACAGACATTTGTTTGGACCAAAATCTCTAACCTGGTGGGATGACAGGTTGTGATCGCACCCTTAGTCATGAGCAGGTCACTCACTGTCGTCAGCTATTCTTTCTATTCTCAGCATTGTGCGCACAGACTGCACTGATACATCATGAATGACAGTATCATAGCCAGAGAACCTCTTACTGCTTTCTCCTGTGTGCAGATGAATCAGTCACCTGCTTCTATTCATGCCCATACCTCCGTCATTCATGACCCTTGGAGGCAGTCGGCATTAGTCAGAACCATGATAACCACTAACAAGGGAAGAACCGCTGCAGATCGGCTTTCACTGTGGAGACCCACAAGTGCTTGGTGCATTAGACTCTATCATTGACCTGCTGTCTGCATCTCTGCCTGATTCTTCACTACAGTCTGTTGTGGTTTTCTGAGGCCTTTGGGTCTTATTGAGCTCCATAGCTCTCCATAGCCTCTACAGGTAAACACAGCTGTGTGTGGCAAACGGAGAGAGCAATAAGCAAGAGCAGGGCACAGTAATCTATTCATATGCAAGCAAAGAGTCAAAACATTTGTGGTGATACATGGACTCTCCTGCAACACCAACACACACCTGCAATACCCACACACACTCCCACAATGCCCCACACACCTAGAATACCCACACACACAGCCACAATGCGACCCACACCTAGAACACCTAACCACATAACCGTGATGCCACACGCACATGTAATACTCATGCTTCCGTGACGCCACACACACATACACCTGCAGTGCCACACACACACCTGTGATGCCACACCCACACCTATGATGCCACACACACCTGCAGTACCCATACACGCAACTGTGATGCCACACACACCTACAAAACACACCCCACCGATGCCACAAACACAATACACCCACACACACCTGTGATGCCACATATACCTAAACACCCACACACATGCGATGCCACACACACTGCTGTGATGCCACCACACACCTGCAATAACGCACACAACTGCAAAACTACCACGGTTGCCATAGCAACCAGCTGTTAAAATATCTGATCTCCACATGGGAAAAAGAGACGTGAGAGAAAGTCAGCATCCTTTTATTCAATCATTTATTTTGTATATTCATATTTTTTTTTTATGCCAGTCATTGTATTTTTTATGAACGAGGGTTTAAGTAAGGTGAGAAACTTAAATGATGCCCGCGAGGAAATTGGGTCTTTGCAGCAGCAAATAGAAAGAGGATACAGGAGGGGAAAAAAATAATACAAACAAAAAATAGAATATAAATTATATATTAAAAATAAAAATAAAAATAATATATGAATAAGAGTGCAGCAAATATAGTTGCTTTGTACAATATGAGAGCATGCCAACTTTTCTTGAGCTAAGAAAAACAGCCATGTTTTTCAATACATTTATTTATTATCATTATTATTATTATTTTTTTTTTCATTTTTGCCGTTATCCGAGTGGTTTTGAAAGGGCTTCATACCCCTAAGAGGTCAGAATATTTCCTCAACCCATAGAGGAACGTGTTTCCTTCAACTGAAGTAAAAATATGAAAAATCACCAAAATTGGAGTTACAAGGTTTTCACACCACAACAGCAATATGCAGCATGAAAAAGGTGAAAAAAACACAACATACACATATAGATCATTCAAATCGTTACTGCAAAATAAGCCCCTTCAGAGCGATCACGAGCTTGATTCACCCTGTCTGGATTTATTTTGCGATAATGGCCGGCTCGCTGTACAGTATCCCTTAGATATAGTGTATGACAGAGCAGTTTCACCTCCACAGCCAATAACAAAACTAATAACAAGTAGCTGCGTCTTATGTATCACTGCACTGTTTGTGAGTAAATGTGAACTTTTTCTACACATCGTGTGTTGTGTACCTTGTACTTGTTGCTTATAGTACTGGCCTGGCCTCATAAAGTGAATTTCCATGTCGATGGATGAACATGAAGAGGCAAAGCTAAAGAAAAAAACATGACAAGGGTGCACACTTCCCCCACTTTGATTTCCATTCAATCCATACTGTAGTATATTTTGTTTGTTGGTGAGCAAAATCTAAACATGTTTTTTACATTTTTGTTGGTGTCAACTAGAGTCACACCAATATATCGGGCCAACATCGGCTTTTTCTGAAATATCGGATAATAAACCTGCAATTTTTTTTCTTTACACATTTTATTGAATTTTTCAGTAATGTTTCCTGTAAATGTATTTTTCATTTAAAGACATTAATGTATCCCACAGATTTTCTTACCACTGAAAAGGTGGAGATGGGTCACCCTGCCTTAAAGAGCTGCTAACCCTGAAAGAATTTCAGTAGTTTGGCTTTCAATGGAGAGTTTTAGTGTCCCATGATGGTCTAAATGCGGTTTCAGAGGCTTTTCCACCCTGACATGAGAACAATCCTGGAGGAAACACTGAGTAATTTTGGCATGAAAATGGTCAAATTTAAAGATATTGAATATTGACACAAAATATTACTACTAGCTACCTACTGGTATCGGCCTTAATAAACCCATATTGATCAAACCCTATTGTCAACCATAAAATATTTGGCTGCAAACAGACTGTCAAATGTTAACAAGTAATGATTTGTAATAAAGGCTGATGGCATTAACTGTGTTAACTGCAAGTATCTATGGTTGAATAAAATATTATATCCTGTCATATCATAGCTGAGAGGCCTTCTCCTATGTATCATCATAAGAGAAGGCCATTTGTGAAGTGTGTGTGTGTTTCGTGTGTGTGTTTCGTGTGTGTGTGTGTGCGTGCATGTGTCCAGTTGAAAAATAGCACTGTCTCTATTTATATCATAATTTAACATATATATTAACTATAATACAACTCTGGAACTAATTATGCAAATGTGTCAGCTGTAATTTACAGGGTTACCATACAGTAATTCTTCATAATTACTACCTACAGCAAGAAGTCAACAACCTCTACTTGTTGTGGAAATTATTTCATCACGGCGTCAGGACCTCTGGATAATCTAATATGTATATATATAAATATATATTACAGCTAACTACATGTCTGTCAGCTAACTATCTGTATCTATTTTAGTGCGTTGGAAGAGTCAACACTCCTCTGGCGATGGCGGTTTGCCTTGTCGTGAGTCATTGTGTCATTGTGTGTTACGTAACGGCTTTAAACATAGGATTTTGGATTGACTGGCACTGTTTGAAACCCCGCGCAAAAGCAGGGAGGACATTCCTGAAAGGGCTTCTTTATGTACTTTTATTTTTCAGCGTCTGAAAAAAATCCTGGTGTGCCCTTCAACAAGTAGAAATGACTTATCTCTGAACTATAATGACTGGTCTCTCTCACTCTCTCTCTTTCATCATCTCATTGAACACACACACACACACACACACTCCTTACTTCTACTCCTATTGTTATTCCAGCGGTGAGGTCTGAGGTCTGTGGCCTTGGTGATATTTTATCAGGTATGGATACAGATTGGCTTCTTGTGCTCATAGTGGGTATTTCTGTAACCCCTCATCTCATCCAACTTGCGCTGGGAGGACACACATTGTCATTATTCGCAAATTGCCAAGGACTGCACAGACATGCTGTTGAAGAAATGTTCTGAGTTAGAGGTTTGTCTTACTTGAATATATATTTATTAAAAGGAGTCTCATGAAAGGAAGAGATGCACACAGCAGGAGGCTACATTGAACCAGTCCTTTATGTATCTTCCAAGGATGTACAGAATGTGCTGACATTAGAACAGGTCACCAAAGTAGAGTAGAAACAACACATGTTATGTCTTAAGTTAGAGCTTCCATAGACATCTCAGAGACATCCAGGAGCCACTCTGACAACAAGACCTCTGGCATAGTAGGTTATGGCACAAGGGTTACAGTGAGGTGACCATACATCATGAAACCTTACATTCCCTGAGGTGACCCCAGTTCAGCTGTTAGTAAATATGTTGAATTTTCTTCCACACACGCACTGGCAAGAACGAGTTTATTTTGACTTATCAAGTCAAAAATGTCAAAAATCAAATTCAGTCAAATTATCTCACAGTACCGGCAGATAATTTTGGTCTCACAAATTTTAGTTTGAAGAAATCCAGCTTTTTTCAGGAGAGCATAATGTTGTGTATCAATTTTTGTCAATATTTGTTTGCATACTGTAGTGCATCATTTTGTTCTGTGATTGATTATTGATTAGTTAGGTCTAGGTAGGCTCATTCTTTATAAAGTCCTTTGAGACACGCTTTATGACAGGGCTATATAAATAAACTTGACTTGATATGTTATGAGCAATTTATTGAAATGGGCAAAATTATCAGCCAGTGCAGTGAAATAATCTTACTAAAATATCCTGAATTAAGGTTAATAAGTCTGGAGACAAGATAAACACCCTTGCCAAGCTTGCACACACACACACACACACACACACACACACACACACACACACACACACACACACCTAGAGTCACCTCAATAGAAATCTATTCTATTTTGTTGTGCTATTAACTCTTGTTGCGACTGATAATGTCAAATGTCAACTGCCAAATAATAATAACTTGTCAAAATGGAATAAAATGTCCTTTTAAATTTAAACTGTAATAAGACCTGTTAATGTAATAAATTGCTGGATAATGTAATAACATGACATTTTTGCATTAACTGTATAAACGTGATTTTTACTTCATTAGCGGTGTAACAATTTTATCTGATGATGTAATAATATTGACTGATAATATAAGTCATAAGGATAAGGAGAACACAGTAACCTAAGTTATTACATTATCAGTCGATTTTATTATTAAATCATTTGATAAAAATATGTTAAACCCCTTATGAATTAACTTTATTCAGGAATTTATGACATTAGATTATCAACAACTTTGTCTCTGTCTCTCCCTCTCTTACTTTGTCTCTCTCTCTCTCGCTCTCTCTCTCCCTCTCTCTCAGTCTCTGGTGATCTCCGTCAGGCTCTTATGCCATCAAGCTGTGCCACTGCCTCCATATGCCTCTCCAAGCTGATAGCCAGTAGGCAAATCGCTGGCTCTCCCATTGGCACACAAATGAAAAAGACTGCTGGAAAAATGAGGAGTCTATCCAGAGTCTCAGAGGCAGTAAATTACTGCCTCTGTGCTGCCCATGCAGTCTGATGAGAAAAAAAATAAAAAAAAATAAAAAAAAGGATGTGAAAAATTCAATATAAAACCATGTCTAGTGCCCCAAAAATGCCAAGGCCAACGCTTTAATATGAGTTCATTCGGAGAGACCCTCCTAGGCACTGTTCAGCAGGAAGAAAAAATCTGGTACAGCGATATAGCTGTAATCAAATAGAATGTATTCAACCGGTAATTCCAGCCTGGTGGAGAATAGAATGGGTTAACACACTATCAAGCAGCAAGCACAGAGCCGGCTGACCGTCTTTCTCACTGATTTCATCTCTTTTCTACTACTTATCAGACCGTAGACATTCATCGGTAGCCATTATATAAACACCACAGCGATCGAACCATTGAAAATAAAAATAAAAAATGTAAAAAAGCGCAGGCACGTTGAAAAATGTCTCCTGTGTCACCACGGTTTCACATAATTAAAGTATGAGCTTATTCTAGCCCAGTTATGACCCGAAACCAGCTTGCCTCAGTAACTGTTATTGAGATAGATGGGCTGGCAGGGCTTCCTAGCCAGGGTTGGGAAGGGGGCTGGGCGTGTGTGTATGTGTGTGTGTGTGTGTGTGTGTGTGGAGTGGGGGACTCTTTCGTGATCACGCGCAGGCACGCTGACGCTCTCCAGGAGGCTTTTGTGTGGTGTTTACCAGCCGGAGCCGCGGCAATAGCTGTAATTGATATGTCTGCCCTGATAAGAACCAATCAGCTGTGGGCAAGGACCGATATTTTACCAATGTGATAATAGCAGTCATTTGTCAGTTCCCAGTAGGACCAGAGGATTCCTCACTACAATTGATCAATCAATCACGAGGGCAGCTGGGAGCGCCGACTGGAGAAATTTATCGGCCCGCAGCACCAGTGTGTGACTGTGTGTGTGTGTGTGTGTGTGGCAGTGTATATGTGTGTGTGTGCGTGAGTGACTAAACAAGTGACGACGTGTGTGTGAATGAGCGTTTGTGCGATAAAGTGAGTGAGTCAGCCTGAGTTTGCATGTGTTTGTCTATGTGTGTGTGTGTGTGTGTGTGTGTGTGTGTGTGTGTCCGCAGGCGAAGTCTATGAGAGGCCAGATGTTAGCGGAGACCGAGAGAGTCTGGGGACCAGCCGCCACTGCCAAGTAGACACACACACACACACATACACACACACACACACACACACAAACACATGCTCACCCGCTCACTCAATATTTATGTCCACATTTATTTGCAGGCTCGGGTTTCTAATTGTCTACCTGGTAAAGGAATCCTAGACTTGGGACCGGTAATTTGCACCCATGCCAACCTGAATAATTTCTGTCCAGATCCAAATAATGAAGTTGTGAATAAAGACATTTGATACTGCGTCTGTGTTGACTAAAGCACTAATGATTACACAAACACCATCAAAAGAGAAAAGGAGTCTGAACACCAGCCAGTTAGGGCATCAAGCCTCAAAAAAGGACATGAAAAGTAAAGTCTTTCACTTCTAATTTTCCTTTCTTTTCTTTTGGAGCACTTTCTGCATCATATCAAATTAAATTTACTATCTCAGTTTCTTCATGTCCTTATTTGTTGCTTCATGCCCTAACTTTCCGATGTGCCAGCTCCAGAGGTGTGACCAAGTCGACTTTGTTCGAGTCCCAAGTCAGTCTCAAGTCTTGAGGCACAAGTCTCAAGTCAAGTCCCAAGTCTAAATGTAGATTACCAAGTCAAGTCCATGTCATTAATGTCAAGTCTCAAGTCTAAATGCAGAACAGCAAGTCAAGTCAGAACAAATGAAGAGTCCAGTATCAATTTAATATCTTAAAGAAAACTAAATATATAGGACTTTTCAATGCAATATGGTTTTAAAAACTTGGTACGCACATCTTTACACATAATTAACACATAACATAATTTACACAAACACTAGATCTTTTGTCAAGACTTTAGAAACCTTTTCAAGTCATCAAAGTACAAGTCAAAGTCAAGTCCCAAGTCAGCAGAACCCAAGTCAAGCCTCAAGTCTTCTCTTCATGCATCAAGTCAAGTCTCAAGCAATTAAAATCGTCCCTAACGTGACTCAAATCCAAGTCATGTGACTCGAGTCCCCACCTCTGGTCACCTATTTTTCCCTTCTGATGGTGTATAAATTCAAAGCTCAAGAGGTAAAGAATTTTATGAGCCTAATCCTGACTGAAGCCTCAATTATTTTTCAACGGGATTTTTAACCAGAGACCAAACCGAACCCAGCTTGGTCCCGCCAGGTTTGGTCATAACTATCAGGTTTTTACCAAGGACGGATATCTCGCAGTTATATGAGATGTTTTATCCAAACCACGCCTGGCAACGGCTGAGCTGTTTAGGTCAACACTTTTCGAGCACTGGGTCAAACCAAAAGGGGTGCTCCGGATTCATAAGTACCCAAAACTACTGGCGATGTCATGTTTCCAAAGCCCTCCATCGATGAATAAAACATTGTCGGATTATACTTTCAAAAATACAAAACATCAGCAACACCTTCCTCATCTTGAGTTGTTCCCCTTACGCAAACTGTGTCTGTCTTAAGCTTTAAAATTCCTTCTTCACACCGTCTCCTTCCCTTCATTTGCATAGGACACGGAATGATGCTTTCATTTGGATTTGCCTAGTCAGTTTATTTATTTCATGGAAAGAGCAGCCCCCCCCCCCTCCCCCCAGTGTGGACTTAAAAAGAGCATATGTTTTGTTAGTTTAGTACACACAGTAGCCTGCAAATGCTATTTTGGTGCTGAGAGAAAGTTTCTTTTGAAAAAGCGGGTCCCCCGAGGAAAAGAAGTTTGAAAACTTCCTGTGTAGGTGTATGTTAATGCTCGGTACAAAGCTTCCCCCACCTTGAAGTCAGGAGCAAAGACGGCTTTTAAATTGCACAGAATGGTGAAAAGCCACGCACATGAAAACAAAGCCTGTCTTAACAAGTCGTTCAGGCTAATATTCAGCCTTAAACTCGTGTGTTCTCCGGAAAAAGTGACAAATTCCTGTGTGATAATTCCACTTGCTTCCAAATGCAGTTTCACTCGTTTCAGGTTTTTCTAGAAACGAGTGTCAATATCTTGAAACAAGGCAGAATAAGGCAGATAGCATCAAGAAATGACACTTTGAAGAAAATGGAATGAAATGAAAAAGTTGATTTGCTCTGGAAACAAAAAAACATGTTAAATTATCTCAAACGTGGCATTTTTTTTGCTTATTTTACGAGGAATGCGATTTCAAGACTAAATGACAAGATTAAAGGACTTGTTGAGATGGATTTTTTTTTTTTTTTTTTACAGTGTTCAGTCTACCAGCCTTTATGCAATTGTCACTGAACAGCTCTCAAAAGCAGCAGGATTTCCGTTTCCCTGAGAAATCAGAGTCTTTGTGTCTGTAATTGGTCGATCATGTAAAAGCACAATTTTTATGCATCTTTGAATGTTCCCATGTGTGGCCATGGGAACATCCGGGTTTTGCTGGCCGTAGGATGGCTATGTGATTGAAAAACTATAATTATTCCCATTACCTGATTACTTTTGTCATAGCTAGTCATCTCTCTTTTCAGATGACGCAGGAGAGTAGATGGAAAACACGGCAGTAAAGTTGACTTAGGTGGAAGTATTGTCACTACTTCGATTTTATCGAGCAGAAGGATAAGAAGGACATAAACTCTCTGATCATTCACACAAAAATACAAAGTAACTGAGTTAGCCTGATGTTAGAAGAAAGGATGTCATCACCACATTTTAAGGTGTAACAAAAGATAACAAGTCATGGAAAAACTTACTTGGTCCCAGGGAGACATATGTAACCTTTTTACCTTTTGAAATGAGTAATAAATGATAAGTACTATATGACTTTTTATGAGTCACGAGCCCAACACTGATTCCACTTTTGGATTTGAAGACCCTCAAAGGCCGCATAACCAACTTCAGGGGCCAAAGATAATTCAACTTATGCAATGAAAACACCTTATTGGAACACATTCATTGAACAGGGGCGGCCATAGGACTTTTGCTCCCCCGCATTTAGGGGGCCCGGCCATCACTTTAAAGGATAACATTAAATTAAAAAGATCCATGCCGTGTTTGTCTGTGTCATTACTGCCTGAGTGCAAGTGCAGCTGAGGTGATGTGAAGGAGGATTTTGAGGAGATCAGGACCACCATAGTTAACTCCTTAATCATTGTACTCTCTGAATATGTTTTACTTCTTGTATACCTCCCAACCCCAGCATCTAGGCTAAGCTCAGCATCACACGAACGACTAAAATCAAGAAGACCTAAGGCAAATTGCGTAGGCCGATAAATGATTTTCTCAGAGGGGGTGAATCTGGAAGTGCATTACATCCACATTGCAACAAAAAAAAAAAAAAAAGAAAATAAATAAATAAACATCAACAAACTGCCTCTCTTGCCAACCGCCCCCTGGCAACTTTATTTCTCAAAAGTTAACTGCTGCCAAATTTAGCGACGTTTTCTTTTTCTGACTATGGGGAACAATGTTAACGTGTGAACTCTCTACTACTCATTCCTTCTCTCATCCAAAAAGGGGTCTGATGATCACGGCATTTTCCACACACAGCGTAGCTTCTTCTTCTTCTATTTATTCCAAACACAGGTTGAATCACCATTGTGTTATACCAATCCATGATAGAGAGTAAAACGGACGTTTATTTACATGAAAATAGCACGGATTATAACTCTAAACTGCAGTTGCTTTTCTCATAGAGGTGTGTGTGTGATTTTGGAATGAAACCCTGACAGCGTGAACCTGTTGTCAGACAGGTCCCAGGTACACCAGTCCTGTTACGTAGGTGTATAATAACCAGTAATCTGGTTTGTCCTCATTCCCCATCTCTCCTGTCCAAAGCAGGCTCCATTAGCAAAAATGGGTCAGCTTTAATCCACAGCCAAATTAATGGAAATGAAAACGCTTCCATTTGTGATTGATGCTCCTGTGTGTGTGTGTGTGTGTGTGTGTGTGTGTGTGTGCTTCTTTGAGAGAGAAAGTGAGAGAGCTGTCAGCACTAATTAGTTATGCAGGTGCTCTGTAATGACTATATACGGGTCTATGTACGTGTATGTGTGTATGTGTGTGTGTGTGTGTGTGTTTGCACCCATGCTCTCAACTCTGGAATAGGCCCGCTCATCAAGGAGACATATTTCATTCTGCCAATACAACTACAAAGTAAAACGTTTTACATTAGTGTCTGCAAAATGAAATTAAAAAATCACACTTCAAAGGAAAGTGCTAAAGCGGGGTACGGCGCGAAAAAACTCCGTCGGTCTATTTATGAACCTCGATCGCCCGGGCCCTCTCTCTCTCTCTCTCTCCCTCAAGGCAGCGGGCATGCTGAATCACCACAGAGCAGCTGTCTGTCTGAGAAACAACACACACATTCAACCTGTCAGCCATGTCAGCTTTCTAATGAGAGGGAGAAAGGGAGACGATAGAGATGGGACGAGAGAGAGAGAGAGAGAGAGAGAGAGAGAGAGAGAGAGAGAGAGAGAGAGAGAGAGAGAGAGAGAGAGAGAGAGAGAGAGAGAGAGAGAGAGAGAGAGAGAGAGAGAGAGAGAGAGAGAGATACAGCTTGTTTTTACCGTGGTCCGAAATGAAGTGCCATTACTTTTACCTCCTGGAAAACAGAGTATCTTTCATGGTGACATCATGCTGCACTAGTAGGTGTAAATTTACATTTCTAAACAACGAAACCATTCGATTTTCAGAACAGTCCCGCCCCTTCGCCCCTCCCATCAAATAAAATTGCCTTTCTCTCCCTGACTCACATTCCATTGGTTTAGACTTTCTAATGATCCCTCACTGTGTTATGTCCCGCCCCAACATCCTGTTTCAACAGGAAATGCATCAAATCGAGGAAGTAAAGATGCCATTTCATCTTGGGTCTTTACATTGAACGAGTCGAATCGGTTCGGTAACGGAACTGAATCGAAATTTCAAATCAGTCTGTGTCTGTGGTTGGAAAGCACTCTGTACAGTTCTAAGCTAGCCGACACGCTTGGAAACACAATAAAGCCAGCATTCAGCACAAATCTTGTTATTTCCCTAGCTTGGCGACAACTTGCTGGCTAGCTACTTTCCAAAATGGGCTTAATGAACCACAACAAAGTCACAAATTCTCAAACTTTCTTGCATCGTTCCGTTGGTTCAGTAGTTCAGTTGCTTAGGAGCTCAGCTGCTGAATCAACATCATTGCTTTGGACTCAGCGAACTGTTCAGTTGCAGTATCAGACTGAATGAAAGAATGAAAGAAACAGCACAGACGTGAGTGATTTGTCCGTTCAGTTGGTTCAGTTGCTAGTGAGTGAGTTAGCTCACAGAATGAACAAACTGATCAGCCGCGTAGGCAGCGACACCTTCACGTAAAAAGGCAGTCCACATGTGAGTGATTTGTTCTTTCAGTGGGTCAGTGGTTCACTTACTGAATCAATTCTCTCTATGAGTCAGTGAGCGTTTAACCCACTTCCAGTTTTCAACAGAGACAATTGAATGGACATGATAGCAAGTTAGCAATGCCAGCTGAATCGGGCAGACCCTATTCTGCCAATGTGTTGAGTTTGTACAGCTGTGAATTAGACCAAAGCTGTCATTATTTGAGACTGGACTTGACCAAGCCTAATGTTATTTGAAACAGCAAATAAAGGAATGTCGGCCTAGGTTCTGGTTAACCTCTAATTAGACTATCGGAGTAGAAAATTACCCAAAACAGCATGTAGACCACGGGACACCAAAACTCAACAATGAAACCCAGGATGAAATAATAATAATAATAATTAGAAGGGCACTCAATTCTCCACAAAGGTTCGTGCTATTATTGCTTGTTTGTGAGTCGGATCCGGATCCGCTCCAAAATTTAATGGGTTCTTCCTTGGCCCATGCTACACCCTTCCACCAAGTTTCATGAAAATCGGGCCAGCAGTTTTTTCCGTAATCCTGCTGACAGACAGACAAACAAACAAACAAAACACAACCTCCTAATAATAGACATGTTCATGCATCTAGTGTGGCATCTGATCAAAATGTGTCATTAGAATCAATTCATCTTCCCATACACAACCAGTGTAATATTGCTCAATTCTTCAATGAATATGTAATCAAACAAATCGCATCGTGTCATCATATCAGAGGTGGACCACACGGACGCCAATATCGTACCAATATATGGTCATGGTATCAGCAAACCAATATATGGGTCTAACCCGAGTTCATACCCTTCTAATCTTCACAATATTGTCAACCTGACGATTATGAAGAGTGAATCCCCGCTCAGCCTCATCCGCCGTAACCTTTACTTCGACGTGATTCTATTTGTAGCGCCGAGCCCTCCCAAAGCTGGCTTATTCACCGGCTATAAATCCCCCTAAAGCGCTGCGTACGTCTCCCCCGTCTCAGCAGCCTTGTCATCTGATAAACACTGTGTTCTCGCAACTTTTGCTCTTTTGTCCTACCTGGTGAACGGTGAGCCTGGTGATGAATGGAGCGGGAGTTTTCACGTGATTTACGACGGCATTAAATGAAATGTGCGTCCTACGTGTCGCGACCTGTGTCTCGTGTAAGAGGGAAAATGAAAAAAATATATAAAATACATGAAAAGATACACACGGAACTAGTTGGCAGGGCTTCTTAGTAGTTTTTCCTTTAGGTGATCAGATAAAAAAAAAAAAAAAAAAATTCCAGTAATGAGATACCTGTTACTCTTACAACATGATTGTTGGTGCAAACGGAAGGAAACCTCAAACACATGGCTTTCTAAAAAAGAAGAAAAGGAGAGGAGGGGAGGGGAGAAGAAAAGAAACAGGAACAGAAGGGGAAGAAAGGAGGGGAGATGGGAAAAGAAGGTGAGCGGAGAAGTGAGGATGGGGAGAGGAGCAGGTAAGAAGAGGAGACGGGAACAAAGGAGGGGAGAGGAGAACAGAGAAGGAGAGGAGAGAAGGTGCGAAGAAGAGGGGAAGGAGAAGAAGGGAGGGGGGGGTTGAAGATAAAAGGGGAGGGGGGAATGGAGGAGAGAGGAGGAGAAGAGAGATGGAGGAAGGAAGAAGGAAGGAGGTGAACAGATGACAGTAGAGGAGAATAGATGGGGAGGAGAGAGGAGAGCAGATGGAGAGGAGAGTAGATGGAGAGGAGAGGAGAGGAGAGGGGGAGAGGAGATGGGGAGAGGAGAGGAGAAGAGGAGGTAATGAGAGGGTAGGGGAAGAGATGACAAGAGGAGAGCAGGGGAGAAGAGGAGAGCAGAGGAAAGGAGCATAAGACAGAGAAGAAGGGAAGAGAGGAGGAGGTAAGAGGAGGAGAAGATAGGAGCAGAGTCAGTCAGGGCTAGGGGGAGGGGGGTGTGAGGGGGGGGGGGGCACAAACCCATTGTTCCAGCCGGGAGAGAGCAATCATCTGATATCATCAAACTGTAATGAATCTATATCGTCAGGGGAGGAGGAGAGGAGGGGGGGGGGGGGGGTGGGGGGGTGGAGAGAGCGAGAGGAAGGAGAAAAGAGGGAGAAAAGGAAGGATAGAGGAGGGGAGAAAGGAAAGGTAGGGAGGGAGGAACGGGAAAAGGAGAGATAGGGGAGAAGGAGGAAGTTAAGGTAATAATCCAGATTATTTTCATGTAAATAAACGTCTGTTTTGCTGCTATCACTTATTGCTATATCACACTAGGGATTCCACCTATATCCAGTTCATGAAAGCTTTCACAAGTGGTTTTGACATTCTCGTGTTTTCTGTTTGATTGACAGGTGATCTCTGGGAGGTGCAGTGCAGAAACACCACAGCAATGACCGCTGAGCACCAAAGATGGAGATTAAATAAAACAAATAAATGACAAAGATCTCGAGGATTAACACTTTAAGGTTGAAGCGTTTCCTTTTACACCTCTTCTTCTTCTTCTTCTCTTCTTCATTTGTGAGATATCCATTTCGTTCGCTCGTGCGACTGACAACATCGTACTTTCTCCTCTCAGATTAGAACGCTTCACTCTTTACGAGCTAAAACAGCATGTGGGACTCTCTTCATTCCTAGTCGGACCATTATCCCCCCATTATATGCCCGTTGCTCAAGAATTTACATTCCGTCAGAGGTGCAGAAGATGCTCCCATTATAGCTTCCACTCCTCTTCTCTTCTCTTCGTTTTCTCTCACTACCCAATAATAGGCTACATTCAGGAAATCTGTTTTCGATGGTAACGTACTTGTTACTTCCAAATCAATCTATTCTATCAGACCTGATAGCACTGGGAAGTACTTTTATGGTGTGTTTGTGGGTGCTGGATGGTTGGGGCTTGCCATAGAACAATATACAGTAATGAGAAAATTAAGGCAATCACAGGAAAGTATTTAAACATGATTGTAGTGTTTATTGCATTATTGTGTATGGGAAACCCTTCCCTTCTCCTTTCCCTGCTTTCTCTTTTCTCCCTCTTTCTCTCTCTTTACCTGACACTATCTGAATTGTCCTGATTAGCAAAACTGGGATTAGATAATAACACATTTTGTTGTTTCGAAACAGAAATAATCTACACTTTTATTGTCATCTGTAGCGATTTGCCGACAAGCCGTAAATGAGAATCTCCGCATTACCCAGCTGCTCTGAAACGGAGTCAAATTACCCACAATTCAATTATGTATCAGCCATCGAAGTGCTGAAAGAGACTGATGAAATCATTATCTCTCACAGTCCAAGTTTGTCTGCCTCAATTAACCACGCAATTATTCCTGCACTGGTGTGCCCAGATATCAGAAGAATGGAGGTACAGATATCAACACAGGTAGCCCTCTAAATTGCAGCTCCCTCATTTCCATAATTATGCTCTAATTAGGGTCTAAAAAGAGGGAGTGGGTACTGTTTTTTCCCCTTACTCTTTCAAGTGGTAATGGATTATTTATCTCAGGGTCTGGCCAAATCCAACAATCCCAGCCTAAGGGGTGAGAACCAGCAGGAACCTCTCCATTCAATATATTTCTGATTCATAGGGCTATGATTCCATTATACAGTACATCATGATTTTGATTTGATTCAGTAAAAAAACAAAAATCACCATCTGCTCTGGCTGCAAGTGAAACACACATCTAAGCGTGACATACAGATCGCAGCACAAGTTCATGAAGTGAACAAACGTCATCAGCCATCATGTTGGTTTTGGGACATTTCATATGTGGAAACCTCCTCTTTTACATGTGAGTTTTTTTGCAAGGGAAGTGTAAGAGGAAATGTCCCATTGACACATTTCTTAGCTTCCACATTGCTATAGCAGAATAACAGGAGGAGAGGAGAGTCACAGCACTTTTTGGCCAACATCTAACTGTTAAAGGATTTAAAGACATACAAGATGCAAGCAAAAATACACCAATTGATGTCAAGTTGCACTAGGCAAGATTTCATATTTCAGATTCCCATATTATTATTATAGTGTCCGGTCGCTGGTGGGAAATCTTTGCACATAGGAAGTGACGAATTGAAACTTAAAAGCGAAATCCAAAAGTGTCTCCTAAACAGCAGTGAGTGAGCGCTCTGTCCAGAGAAAGCTGGACTCACCAACGATGGCTGAACCTCTTCACCTCCACCTCCACCACACACTGAGAAGAAGACTTTTAGTTTACTGGCGTCACCTTACAGGTTTCTGGGTAATGACTTACTTGACTTAAACCCTTTTGCTCTTTGGGGAGCATGGGTCATTCATGAACTTTTCCCAGCTGGTTCGGTGTTGAGCGGACTTCTCTGCTTCCTTCCAGGACGTTCCTAATTCCTTGAGTTCTGACTCCGCAGACCGTCTCCAGCTGTTCCTGGGTCTTCGTGGCTTTCTTTTCCCCTGTGGGTTCCAGGTTAAGGCCTGTCTGGTCGTATTGTAAGGTGGTTTCCTCAGGGTATGCCCAATCCAGCCCCATTTCCTGCATTTGATTTGTGTTTCAATTGGTTCTTGTTTTGTGATTTGCCAGAGCTCTTCATTGGTTATTGTGTTTGGCAAGTAGATTCCCAGGATGTGTCGTAAGCATCTGTTTATGAAGGTTTGGAGTTTATTACTTGTTGCTTTTGTGGTTCTCCATGTTTCTGCCCCGTAAAATAAAACTGATTTGACATTTTCTGGGTAATGAAGTCATCCAAATTCAAGCAGTTACCTCTTGCTGCCTCTGGGGGCCGCCAACGTGTGAAGCTGCCTAGTGAAGGTCAGGTGTCCAACTTTGCTAGTTTCGTTACCGTCGACATAC
>NW_027282298.1:5000-10000 GCF_046629955.1 Centroberyx affinis
AGGCAATGAGATGACAGCAGAGCCACATATTTAAACAGCATGAAAAACTGTAGAGTCTTATATTCAATATTATGACATGAATAATCCTAGAGCCTTCCATCTCAGTCAGCTGGGCTTTCTAAGCAGAGCCATATACTGTATTTCTAAAGCAGTTCAGTGTTAAAGCCACAGCTTGTTCTATCTGACAGAGTCATGAGTCTGTCAGTCAGACAGCAGAGTCAGAGCATCTATCTGACAGAGTCATGAGTCTGTCAGTCACACAGCAGAGTCAGAGCATCTATCTGACAGAGTCATGAGTCTGTCAGTCAGACAGCAGACTCAGAGCATCTATCTGACAGAGTCATGAGTCTGTCAGTCACACAGCAGAGTCAGAGCATCTATCTGACAGAGTCATGACACTTTAACACATCAACACTCCCAGAGCTCCGTCTGTCTCAGTGTGACAGAGATACTGTTAGAGAGAGAGGGATGACAGTCTCTCTCTCTCTCTCTCTCTCTCTCAGTCAGTGTCTCTCGCCCAGTGGAGCGTGTCACAGTAACCAGCAGATGGATCTTTATGTCAGTTCTTCTTTCTCTCTTTCTGTCTGTTTTCACTCTTTTCTTTGTCGTTTCTTGTTTCTCCATCTGTTTTAATTCATCCGTTCACTTCTTCTTCTCCCTCTTTTCTCCGGTTCTGTCTGCCGTTTCCTTTTAAATTCTCTTCTTCTCTCCTTCTGTTCATTTTAACTTCATTTCTCATATAAATCACTTTCTCTCTCTCTCTCTCTCTCTCCCATCTGTTTCTCTCTGTTCCCTCCATCACGCTCTCTGCTTCACAAGCTGCATTCAGCTGATGTAGCGTGTGTGTGTGTGTGTGTGTGTGTGTGTGTGTGTGTGTGTGTGTGTGTGTGTGTGTGTGTGTGTGGTTGACCTGGTAACATCAGTAGCTCTCATCCCTTCTTCTCCTGACAGCTCTACATCTCTCTCTCTTTCATTCTTTTCATCTTCCTCCTTTCTTCTTCTCTTTCATCCTGAGCTCCACCATCATCTTTACTTATAGAATAATAATAATAACTAAACTAAAGGTAATCTTTATTTGTCATGGAAGGTCCTTACATTAGAAATAAAATGTTAAAAATAAAAACAATTAAATACTAAAGTGCAAATGTGCAGAAATTTTGTTTAAACGAAGGATTCAAAAATCCTCTTACTGCCCCTTTAACAGTTTTATTCTCCTGGTTTCAGTGGAGAGTTTTAGTTTCACATGATGCTCTAAATGTGTCAGACGCCTTTCCATCCAGAGAAGAAGAAAATACTGAGGAAACACTGAATACTGGGAAATTATTAATGTTTTTAGAGACAGAGACAGAGACAGAGAGAGACAGGCAGACAGGCAGACAGGCAGACAGACAGACAGGCAGACAGGCAGACAGGCAGACAGACAGACAGGCAGACAGACAGACAGGCAGACAGGCAGACAGGCAGACAGCAGACAGGCAGACAGGCAGACAGAGGTAGACAGATATGAGCAGAACGACAGAATAATAAAATGATTCATGGCTCCTTGCTTTATAATGAAGTCGATACATTACATCTATAGAATAAATTATCTTCTTTAAATAAACACACTGCAGAGAGAGAGTGGCAGAGAGAGAGAGAGAGAAAGAGAGGAAGATAGAGAGAGAGACAGAGAGAAAGAGAGAGAAAGAGACAGAGAGAGAGAGAGAGAGACAGAGAGAGAGAGGGAGAGGGAGAGAGAGCTAATAGGGAAGATTAATTATCTTCTTTCAGTGGATTATGTCACACACACACACACACACACACACACACACACACACACCAGGCTGAGGCAACAGAGCTAAAAGTTAATATTGTAATTGAACTTAATTTTAATTTAGCTTCGTAATGTTATTTTATTTTTCGTTAACGCTCTCAGCAGCAGAAGAAGAGTTTGTGTTGTGAACGAACATCAGACATAAACATGTTTGGCTGAAGCTGAAAGAATACGGGACATAGAACTAGGGCAGATAGATCAGACATCCAGCCAGCCAGCAGCATGACAGAGTTCACTTCTCGTTAAGTCAATCAAGCTGAACTAACGAGGCGACCAATCAGAGACAGAGCTGGTTCCTGTGGTGGTGAAGCAGCTTTTCACCCAGAATCCACTTCACTGACTTAACTCTTCAGTCAGCAGCATCATGAAGTTTAGTTCTATAAGGAAAACTAAGGAATTGATCTGTTTCTATTGGAGGTCAGAGGTCAACTCCTTTCTGATGGTTTCTAATATCAGCAGTGATGTCATGTTAAATAACATGACATCACTGCTGATATTAGAAACCATCAGAAATACAGCTGACATCTATCATGGATCCTAAAGCAGTTTAATACATTTATTACATTTATATAATCTGATATTAGACTGTATATTACATTTATCATAAGATATTTATCTGATATTAGACTGTATATTACATTTATAATGAGATATTTATCTGATATTAGACTGTGTATTACATGTATAATCAGCTGATATAATATCTGATATTAGACTGTATGTTATATTTAGGCTAATTATCAGGATGAGTGTGTTTCCTAGACATGCTGTCCAGTCTCATGTATGTAGCGTGCTGCTGCACACGCTTCAGGCCGTTAGTCAGACTGAACCAGTTGTGTCATGAACCAGCAGACATGATAGTGAATGTGTGTCTGTATGGATTAACCGCTGAGCGGCAGATCTCAGATCAGCCTCCGGCCAGAGAAAAGGCGGCTCCGCCCCCTACAGGCCGGCTTCACCTCCGCTCTGACACGTTACATCACATTTTATCTGATTTAAGAGCCGAAGCTGTGATCCTACTGTCGGTCTGTCTGATCGGAGCTGAAGCTAAACGCTCAAATAGAAACGGAAATGAACTAATTAGCATGCGGAGCGTCTCGGCCTCCCGCGGCAGATCCTCCTCACCGATTGGCCGTTTACGGTGAATCGGCTTCGCTTCGTTAGCGTTAAAACTACAATCCGTGTCCGAGGTCGGCGTCACGGACATTTAGTCTATCTGATCCGTGTGGCGGCAGTCTGGATCCACAGGGACTTTCAGGCTGGATTTTCTCTGGCAGGCTGTGACATCATCACCAGCATCTGATAGATATGATGGAAATAAAATATTACACCGCAATGACTTAATAACACCAGCAGTACGAGCCACTGGGAACCAGAACTGCCAGTACATGACTACTGTCCTGTTAACATGGCTACTGTCCTGTTAACATGGCTACTGTCCTGTTAACATGGCTACTGTACTGTTGACATGGCTACTGTCCTGTTAACATGACTACTGTCCTGTTAACATGGCTACTGTCCTGTTAACATGGCTACTGTCCTGTTAACATGGCTACTGTCCTGTTAACATGGCTACTGTACTGTTAGCAGATCACATACTACAAACCAATAGAAACACATCCTAAAAATCAATAGATGTCCTGTCCTGTGATGTCATATCCTGTGATGTCACATGATGTCAGCTGTGCTGTGTTTCCCACAGCAGGATCACTCCACAGTGATTCTGCTGTTTGTTTATGTTTGTTGTGTGAACTCCAACTCAGACTGCCAAGCAGCTTGGCAAGGAGAGCACACACACACACACACACACACACACACACACACACACACACACACACACGCACACACACACACACACACTGCTGCAGTGAGAACAGAGTTGATAGTTTTAGTTGACCTCTCACTCAGTGACCCTACATCTGTTACCATGGCAACGCCTCTCACTCTGAATCTCATCACTCTCTCTCTCTCTCTCTCTCCCCTCTCCCTCTGTCTCTCTGTCTCTCTGTCTCTCTGTCTCTCCCTCTCTCTCTCTCTCTCTCTCTCTCTCTCTCTCTCTCCCTCTGTCTCTCTCTCTCTCTCTCTCTCTCTCTCTCTCTCCAAAGTGAATTTAGTTTGTTAAGAACAGGAAAAACACTTTAAACAACTTTTCTGATTGGCCACAGATCTACAAATCTGTACAGACAGATGAGCATTTTTCTCTTCTTCCATCAGTCAGCAGTACTGCATCAGTGCTGACAGTACACACACACACACACACACACACACACACACACACACACACACACACACAGACACACACACACACACACACACACAAAGTCTCTCACTCTCAGCTTTACTGGAGCAGCAACAGGCAACAGCTGACTGGCCTCCAGCACTGGAGGTGTGTGTGTGTGTGTGTGTGTGTGTGTGTGTGTGTGTGTGTGTGTGTGTGTGTGTGTGTGTGTGTGTGTGTGTGTGTGTGTGTGTAAACCTGAGGCAGTACTGCTGTCTCTCTCTCTCCCAGATGGAGGCAGAACACAACGTTACACACAGTCCACTGTTCTGACCCCACACACACACACACACACACACACACACACACACACACACACACACAGAGCCATGTTTAGTCTAATTGCCTGACAGTCGACTCACCTGAGTCGCTGTTAGAAGATTTCTGCTTTGCTGGACGGATCGCAGTACAAGTACTACTGACAGTACTACTAGTACTAACATTAATACTCCTACTATTACTACTGCTACTACAACTACTACAACAGCTACACAAAATACCACTAATGAGTGGTATTTTGTTCTCTAAGGCAACATGTCAAATGAGCCTTACCTGTTTTGAAAAGTAATTCTGAGACATTAGTAACTAACAGCAAAGTCTGGCTGGAGTAATAAAACTCTTTTACCCCTGAAAATTATACAGTAGGAATCAATAAGGGAATCAATAAAGAATGGGATGGATAAGAAGAATTGAAAATGGCAGCCGAATCATTATAATCCACCGGCTGAGAGAAACTCCACAGTTCAGTCTGCAGTTCATCCGGTTCACAAAAGATAGAAATCCAATAAAAAAATCCACTCCAGGTTTTCCAGATGATTCTCCAACACACAGATCAATATGAGGAAAAATCAATTTTAGTTCCACAGTTCAATCTAACAAATACAATTCTATTCCCTACAGTTCCAGCAA
>NW_027282299.1:0-25000 GCF_046629955.1 Centroberyx affinis
TTGACTTAAGGTTTGTCTCTTAAACTATGCCAATTTCAAACAGGCCGCAAAGAGAAACTATCCTGATATTAATTCAGTCAGATCGGTGTGACAAATCTGTCTAAATGAGCCAGCCTTCTCCTCTGCTCCGCGGCTTCATGTTCCCTTCAACTTATTAAAATTAACTTTTTTAACTTCTCCAACTAGGTCAAAGTGTTTTAAAGGGGAAACGGTTTCCTGCTGCCAGGTAACCGACCGGTCCGTTATCTCCTCTGAAACATTTATCTGGTAAACCGGTGAGAGCGGCTGATGGTTCGTCTGCAGGTAAACAAACTGTCTGGTTTCTATTTTAAAACATAATTTATCTGCTAAACTGTCAGATTTAAATTTCTGGGTCTGATGCTGCAGGATGAAACTGATTCCTGTCAGAAATCATCTCACCAAGACGGCGGCTGTTTCCTCTCATCTGTGTGTGTGTGTGTGTGTGTGTGTGTGTGTGTGTGTGTGTGTGTTGCAGCAGCTTCAGGCCTGCAGCCTCTTTGTGTTTCTATTGAGTGAAGCCATATTGAACAAACTGCTGAATCTGCTTTTCTGCCTGCAGAGAATGTGAAGCTGATGGGTTGAAAAGAGTCACTTCACATTCGACCTATTCACACCGCTGTACACACACACACACACACACACACACACACACACACACACACACACACTCAACAACGCACACACACACTCAACAACACATACTCTCTGCTTTGCATACTAATACTGTCCAAACATTAGGGCACCAAACCGATTGGTCGACCTTTGCTGCAGTCCACACACACACTCACACACACTCACACACACTCACACACACTCACACACACTCACACACACTCACACACACTCACACACACTCACACACACTCACACACCAAACCATTATATTCCCATGCTTTAGGTTTCCCTGACGTCTGTCTGACCGTCGCTGAGTGTTGAATTCCCGTCCAACATCGACCTGCACTGTCCTTCAGGCTGTGTGTGTGTGTGTGTGTGTGTGTGTGTGTGTGTGTGTGTGTGTGTGTGAGTGTGTGAGAGAGAGAGAGCGAGTGAGCGAGCGAGCGCGACCCTTGACCTTCTGATAGCTCTGTGTTTCTCTCTATATGTTTGTGTGTCTCCATATACATATATATTTATATATATATGTGTGTGTGTCACTCTCTGGTAGCGCGAGACTCCCTTATCGTGCTGATTGCCCCCCACCCCCCGACCTCCCCAAATGCTGGTTACCATGGCGATGTGACAACTTGGGTGTCCTGGTTTAATCCTGTGGGTGTTTCTGCTGCCGCTAATCCTCCTTGTCCAGAAGAAAGACTCAGTTTGTTGGAGCTCCCAACTTCTGACGCCACCTGGGAGAGGGAGTGTGTGTGTGTGTGTGTGTGTGGGTGTGGGTGTGTGTGTGTGGGAGTGTGTGTCTGTGTGGGAGTGTGTGTGGGAGTGTGTGTGGGCGTCATCGATCTCTCTGATCTTGTGGATGAAATAATTAAAAGAGCCTGTAGTATTCTGTTCTAACTAGTGTCAATGTAGTAGTTTACATATTACTTTTCATAGTTTACATAGTAGATTGCACATTAGTTTATATATTAGTTTAAATAGTATACTACATAATTTACATAGTAGACTACATATTAATTTACATATTAGGCTACATATTAGTTTACATAATAGTCTACATAGACGTTTACATAGTTACATGGTTACAAAGTTTACATGGTCTACTTATTAGTCTACATAGTAACCTATATAGTAGCCTAGTTTACATATTAGTTTACACAGTCATCTACATAGTAGTTTACCCAATAGTCTACATAGTTATCTACATAAGAGTTTACATATTAGTCTATAAATTAGTTTACACAGTAGTCAACATACGTAGTTTACCTACAGTTTACCTAGTAATCTAGGTAGTGGTTTACATAGTAGTCTACTTATTTATTTTATTTATTTGTTTATTTGATAGGGACAGAGCACGTTAATAAACATCAGTATAAAAATACAAGATGTAAGCATGCCAGAGTTAGCAAAAATGCTAATTTACATCCGTAGTCGCTAGGCAGGTAACAAAACCAGGAACATTACAAGTGACAATATACAAATACAAATATACAAATACACAAGAAAAAGACAAAATACATTGTACAACACACTTATTAATCTATATATTAGTTTACATATTAGTTCACACAGTCATCTACATAGTGGTTTACATGTGGTTTACATGTGCTGCCTTCAGGTGCTCCTTGGTACTTTCTACTTACGAGTTCAGAAGTTGAAACCACGACTTGCTGTGCGTTCAGGTGGTTTTGGATCTGAACGCCACAGACATGAACGGCTCACAGACTCTGGTGACCGAGCGTCTGTTGTTCTTTCATCACACCAAATAAAACACAGAATTGTGTGTGACAGAGAGAGAGAGAGAGAGAGAGAGAGAGAGAGAGAGAGAGAGAGAGAGAGAGAGAGAGAGAGAGAAGCACAGGTGTGAAAATTTCAACCTTCCCACTGGTGAACAGGAAGTCAGCAGGTCGTTGATGTGCACTTTTGTGATAACTCATCCTCCTATTTTACATCATATACTGTACTACACAGTTTACATAGCAGTTTACATAGCAACTTGCATAGTAATCTACATAATAGTCTTAGTGGTTTACATATAGTTTATATAGTAGTCTACATAGTAGTTTAAATAGTTTAAATTGTAATCTATTTTTTAGTATTCTACATGGTTTAGTTTTCTACATAAAGGTTTACATAGCATTCTACATGGACATTTACATCGTTTACATGACAGACTGCAGTTTACATAGTAGTTTATGTTGGAGTTTACATTGTAGTTTGTCTTATAGTTTACATAGTAGTTTATCTTATAGTTTACATAGTAGTTTATGTTATAGTTTACATTGTAGTTTGTCTTATAGTTTACATTGTAGTTTATCTTATAGTTTACATAGTAGTTTATGTTATAGTTTACAATGTAGTTTGTCTTATAGTTTACATTGTAGTTTGTCTTATAGTTTACATTGTAGTTTGTCTTATAGTTTACATTGTAGTTTATCTTATAGTTTACACCCTAGTTTATATTGGAGTTTACATTGTAGTTTATGCTGGAGTTTATATAGTTGTTTCTCCATCTTGGTCCCTGTTGTTCCAACAGTCTGCAGGTTTTCACTCCAGCCAACCACAGCAGCTGCTTTCTCTAACCAGTTCCTCTTCTCTGGTTGAAGATGTTAACTGGTGAGCTGAGTTGGTTGCTTGTTGCTCATTGGTTGGCTGACTGGTTGCAGGATGGTTGGTTGCTGGTTGCTTGGACTGAAAAGCTGCATGTTTGAACCTCGCTGGTCTACACAGTAGTCTGCTGGTCTTACTGGTCTCTCTAGTTCTCTCCTTCACACTGTTTCCTGCTAAACTGTTCATGTTGCATCAGATTTATAGGAAACAATGAATCAGATCCAGATTCCACCAGGCAGGATTTCTTCGTACTCTTTTACCCCTAAAAATCTAAGTTTTTGTGTTGTACTCATCATTTTCTGCTGTTTGGGTGGAGGAGGGGCCGAGAGGGGCGGAGAGGGGCGGGGGGGGGGGGGGGTCCTGTTAACCAGACAACAAAACAACTTTTTATTGGTTTTAATTAAACTGGTTCCAGCGGGCCGAGAGCTGAATGGACTGGCAGAGAAAAGCTGATCCTGTAGCCATGACAACGCCAAATATTTCTACTCATCCCTCTCTTTCACTTCACACTCCATCCTTCTATCCATCCATCCATCTCTATCACCATCTATCTATACAGGTAAGATTTTTCTGAGCTCTGACATATTTATTTCTTAAATGTAATTCAAAGTTAATATTTTATTAGATGAAGATATTTCATAGATTTAGATTGAGGTTCATAGTTTCTTATTTAAGGATATTTATTTCTGTAGTTTGAGGTTAATAGTCCACTGGACACTGTTCCTTCAGGTCAGAGCAGATCGGTGCTGCAGGTTTTATACTGCAGGTAAATACTGTAATAAATACTTTAATAAAAGCAGAACACAGTCTGCAGTGTTGTGGCCGGCTTCAGCAATAATGGGACATTTAGTGTTTGCTTTGCTTTGCTTTTTGAGCATTGGGAACCCAGATATTTTTTATTTTAAAGTATTGCCACAATAATACATGTAATTTCCAAAAAGCAGATTTTAGCTGAGACAATGTCAGAGAGTGTTGTAGTTTAGAGGCTGCTGTCTGTGTTGTTTAGGCCTGTAGAAATATATGTAGAGATATATGTAGAAATATATTCATATTAATTTTCACAGAATTTATTTGAACCTGCTCCACAATCATTTGGTTTGGGTGAAGTTTTCCGTTAATTTAACAAAACCAGTCTCACCAATACCGCCAACAAACCCCTGCCAATTACCCCCCCACCCTCCCCAAACCACCACCACATACCCCCCCACCCCCCCCCCCCTGTAATGAAGACCACCCCCCACCCCCAGCCTGGACCACCAACCCTCCCCGGCCGAGGCATATTACCACCACACAAAGCCCTAATAAACTTCTTCCGTATAATTTTTAATGGAAAAGCAGCTGCTTCTTAAAGCAGATTTGGGATAGAGATCTCTCTCTCTCTCTCTCTCTCTCTCTTTCTCTCTCTCTCTCCCTCTCTCCCTTTGAAAATCCTCCTTTCTTTTCTATTCTTCTGTCCTCTGTGATTCTGGAGGGTATTGCTTTGCTCTTTTCGTTGGCCAAGCACAATTGTGTTATTGGAGATAATTAATTCAATCCCCATCAAAAGGCATTAGGGTCCCTCGCCCCTGTTCGTGGCTTTCTAGCCGGGGAATGAAAGGCGAGGGGAAGAAAGGGCCGAGGGCCGCCGCATTGTGGCCGACATTTTCCTCCATAAGGCCAGAGAAAGGGCCAAGGCTTTAGATGGGCCAAGTAGAAATGATGTGGGGCCCCGAGCCGCCGGAGGCCCCGGCCCGCACCGCCCCGCCGGGAACATATGTCCCATATTACTGAAGCTGGGTGGCACGAACCGACCGGCAGAGCGCAGAGAACTGATGTCATATCGATAACTGATGTCACATCGATAACTGATGTCACATTGATAACTGATGTCACATTGATAACTGATGTCACATTGATAACTGCTTCATCGGAGGAAACACGGATGAGAGACTTCATCAACTTCATCTAACCGATGTCATATTTAATCACTGCAGGCTCACTGACGGCCGCAGGTCAGCAGCACGTCAGTTCCTCACGAACATCAACTCAAAACACAACAGTCTGTTGGGTTGAATGAGCCAAATTCCTCTGCTCTCATTATAAAAAACCCCCATTATAATATTCTTGTAATATTACTGTAACAATCCTGTAATATTATTGCAATTTTCCTTTAGTAGGCCTAGGCCTATTACAATAATAATAATACAATAATAACAATAATAATAATTCTAGCCTATTGCTCTAATATTACACTATAAAGTCTTTATAGTGTGTTTCTTTGACCTTGTCGTGCTTTGTTATTTTTATTTTTATTTTTTTTATCATATTATAGTTGTAGTTTCATTATAATATTCCTGTGGGTTCTAATAGTTTTGCTGTGATATTTCTACAGTAGTCTTATAAAATACATTGTAGGCTTCCTTCTTAATGAGCGCAAAAACTGAATGAAGCCAACTGCAGTTTCTCTGTATAAAGAGCCGCTGACAGGCCGCTGAGACTGAGTCAACTAACTAAATTAACTAAACTAAACTAAACTAAACTAAACTAAACTAAACCAACTCCGTCCCCCGTTCGGTTTGCAGGTATTTTCCTCTGCTGTCAGAAACAGAAATAGCAGCGTCCTGATAAAAGCTGCAGCGCTGAAGCTGCACAATAAAGAGTCTGTCTGGTCAATTGAACAGGTCACACTCAGTAAAATGGCAATAAGCAGCTTGATCCGCAGACAAATGAAATGCGGAAAGATATTAGATTTTATCAGGACGGCGCGCGCGCTGCGCAGGCCTGCGAGCAAATTGAAAACTGAAATTATTTATTGTTTTCAAATGTCATCGCATCACTCCGTAAAATGACTATGTGAAATGTCTTGATAAGGCGTGTAATATATCAGGTTATTATTGTTTAATGCACATTAGATATTCTGTCTTTGGACTGGAACCGTTTAACAGGTGAACTGTGTTAGAACAGCAGCGCTATAATACGTCATAATTACTAAATAAGGAACAGTAATATTTAATTTGTAATCTACACAGAAAACATAAACAATGCAAAATAATTGCAGAGATTGTAAATAAAAAAAAGTAAAATAGAATCAGATCTCATAAGTATCAGGCTTCGTTTCTCTCCAGTCTGTAATTATTAATTATCAGTTAGTAGTTAGTTTAATCAACAGACAAATGCAATAGATTTTAATTGAAAATTGACGATAGAAATGACAATAGAAAATCTCACTTATTAAATGTATTCCACGTAGTAAATGGCCTAGTCGCTGTAAAAACGGGCCGTTAGTCTCCACTTTTTTTTTTTTTTTTTTTTTTAAACCTCATAATGTCATTTAATATTTTTATTAGGCTGTTTATGTTTCATCTGAAGTTTATTAAAGAATCTGGATCTTCATATTTCGGGCTCCGGCCTTCAGCCTCCGCTCCTCGGCTCTTTGATTCTCCGTTTTATTTGCGCATCGGGGGGCAATTAGCGGATAATTACAGGATAATTAAACACATTTCACGGTTCCGCGGCCAAAATGTGCGTGTCGAAAAAACCCCGATCAAAGTGAAATCTGTTCAGGTTCACAGCGCGGCGTGTAGGTTACGGTGGACAAAAAGATCCGAAATCCGTTTACAGCAACACGGATTCAGACTGGAATCATATTGCTGTTGGGTTTGGCTGCAGCTTCTCATTCATCACGCGCCTGAAACAAGAACTGGGAAACACTGGAAGAAATGGAAATATTCACACAGCGGCTCCAAACGGAACGGAAAGCAACCCGAGTGGAGAAAATACTCAGATACAGTTTTCCCTCTAAAGGTCATTTTAGTTTAATATGGAATAAACTTTTAGCAGAAGATCCTGTTTGATCCAGAGGCCGGCGGCCAGCAGAGACATTAAAACATAAACTGTCTAATCCGACAACATAAAGTATTATTTTAATCAATCTAAGTCAAATACAGGCTGTTGCATTTTTGTCAAATACTTGCTCACATCGACAAAACAACCTTAAGATACTTTTACGCACGAAACAAAGACACTTTGACGCACAGCCACTTTACGCACCGCCGCGCGTAAAAACTCCCTTCCAATTTAATATAAAACATTACAACAATCGGTGAATAAATCGTATTTGTTTTATTTGAAAATGACAAGAATAAGTTAAGAACATGCAAAGTCATCAAAACCAACAAGGGGAAACACACAACGTGGACAAAAGGCTTTGCACATAAATTCACCCATTCTCTGCCTGCAAGGAGCCGGAAACCTTTTCTTTATTCCTGATTTCGACCTTCAGGCTGGGAAATATGTTTGTCAGATACTCAGCAAAACGAACCAAGGCAGTGCTCAAATGTCAATAACACCCATTTAAAAAGTGAAGCCCAACAGCAGGCTGACCTTCCTTCATTCATGCACATTAATAACTCATGGACAGTATTCAGTACAACATCAGCCTGACATTCAACAGGCTCCAAAAATGGTCTTAAATACACTAGCAATGATTTACAACAGGATAATATACAGTCATTCCATGGTAACACTGTACAGCGCAGAGCCGCTCGGTAACTGGAGGCTAAAAGTCCGACAGTAACGGTCCAGGATGCACCGGGTGCATGCACAAAGAAAATGTCCTCCTCCTCCCTCCTGCTGTATAAAAAGTGAAGCTGATACTATGAGGTGTTGAGCAGCGGTCTGGGATACACACCTTGGTAGTAGGAGGCCTCCAGCGGCTCCATGCCCCGCCCCCCCAGGCCGGACGGGCCGCCGGGCGCGTAGGACGAGTACTGCAGCGCCTCGTAGGCCTTCAGGTCCAGTTTGTGCTGCTGCTCCGAGGACGACATTAAATTATTGATGGAGAACGGGTGGTTGAAGGAGTAGTGGGGGTCTCCTTTGAGGTGCAGCTGGGATTCGTGCGCCATGGAGTGGGGGGGCAAAGAGAGGGAGGACAGGGAGGAGGAGAGGAGCTGCGAGCCCGAGGAGAGGAGCTGGGAGCCGGGGACTTTGAGGTCCGAGGCCACGCCGCCCCCCCGGGGGTCCAGGCCCGGAGGACTGACCGCCTGGCCAGAGGGCATGGAGGAGGCGAGGGAGGAGGGCAGGGAGGAGGAGTCCAGGAGGCCCGGCTTGATGCCGGACTCCCCGGGAGGAGACGACGCCCCGCTCTGCTCCTTCCTCCCTTCTCCTTTACCGGACAGCTTCTTCTCACATTTGAACCTCTTCTGCCGGCGGAGGTAGCAGCCGTTCTCGAACATGTTCCCGGAGTCGGGGTGCAGCGCCCAGTAGGAGCCTTTCCCCGGTTTGTCCGGAGAGCGAGAGACCTTGACGAAACAGTCGTTGAAGGAGAGAGAGTGGCGGATGGAGTTCTGCCAGCGCTGCTGGTTCTGCCTGTAGTAGGGGAACAGGTCCATGATCCACTGGTAGATCTCGCTGAGCGTCAGCATCTTGCTGGGTGCCTGCTGTATCGCCATGGTGATGAGGGAGATGTAGGAGTAGGGCGGCTTGGCGTGCGGGTAGCTCCTCCGGAACGCCTTGTTGTCGCGGCCGCGGTTCAGCCCGGCCTGGCCGTACGCCATGGGGCTGACGGCGGGGCTCATGCTGCCGTAGGGGTTCAGGCCCATGGAAGCCTGCTGGGCCGACACCGAGCTCATGTTGGACGGGCTGAGGGCGGCGCCCATGGCCGCCACCCCCCCCCCCAGGCCGCTCATGGCCGCCGGGGCGGAGCCGCCCATCCCGGCCATGGTGCCGGGACTCAGGCCCGTCCCGCCGTACGACATGTTGAAGGAGCCGGACGCGTTCCCGCCGCTCGACATGTAGCCCGACATGGAGCTCATCCCGAGCCCCGAGCCCATCCCACCGCCCGCCATGGGAGAGTAGACCTGCAGATACAGGACAGAGTTAGACCAGTTAGACCAGTATACACCCAGTTAGACCAGTATACACCCAGTTAGACCAATATATCCAGTTAGACCAGTATACACCCAGTTAGACCAGTATACACAGTTAGACCAGTACACACCCAGTTAGACCAGTATACACAGTTAGACCAGTATACACCCAGTTAGACCAGTATACACACTTAGACCAGTATACACACTGTTAGACCAGTATACACCCAGTTAGACCAGCATATACCCAGTTTAACCAGTTAGACCAGTATACACGCTGTAAAACCAGTATACACACTGTTAGACCAGTATACACACTGTAAGACCAGTATACACAGTTAGACCAGTATACACACTGTAAGACCAGTATACACCCAGTTAGACCAGTATACACACTGTTAGACCAGAACATACCCAGTTAGACCAGTATACACACTGTTAGACCAGAACATACCCAGTTAGACCAGTAGGCCTGTCTGGTGGTTCCCCAGTAAACTGAGCTACAGTCTCTGTATCTGAAGTCTGCTGACTGATGGCTGATAATATTATTTGGTCAGAGTGATAAATTATTAGCTTTAGTTCACTAAACTGAGCTAGAATCATTTTAGTGAACTTTAAGCCTAAATTATTTTTTAGATATGGGCTTCCAGATAAATTCCTGCTGGTTTTTGTTTGATCTTTGTTATCCATTAAAATGATAAAAACAATAAAAAATGGAAGCAGATCAGATCTGGACAGGTTAGAACCACAGAGAACTTACCCAGCTAGTCTGAAATAACCCAAGTTAATATGAACCAGTCCAGGGTTTAATAAAGTCACCAAACCGGTGATTCAGATCTTTATTTTCCTCTGCATATCTCTAAGGAAAGGTTCAGTTGGATTCTGACTAATCATTCAGATAATTAGAAATAAAATCAACAGTTTGACTCAAGCGGCTCACCATCTGTTTTCTGCTGCAAAGCGAAAATGATGTTGCTGAATTTAAGTCATCAAAAAAGAAATAATATCTGTTTTTCTTTCCAGCAATATGGATCAATATCAGTCTGTTCAGCCATAAACTGAAGAGCAGAAATATTCCTCTGTAGGATGGAAACACAGTCCACCAGGCCAGGAAACTGAATTTTATACAATAATATAGAAACAAACCTATAGATTTACTATCTAGATATCTCTGTGTTAGAATGGCCTGTACAGAAGAGTGAACATATATAATATAAAACTGAATATATAAAACTACAAGTGGCTGCTGTTCTGCAGGCAGACAGGAAGAGGAAACATCAGAACACTTTCATCTCCTTTTACTTGGTGCTTATTTCTCTCATTAACAGTAACATTCTCCATTTCATACAGAGATATATAATATCCAGTTACATGGTGACTTTATTTTATTTTATTTATCTGGCTGAAGGAACAGTGGAGCAGAGCTGCTGCTGCATCTGAGTTTACATCTAACTTTACTGGCCACACATTATTTAATTAACACATTAATATTTCAGCTTTACTGGCCATACTTTAACTTTACTGGCCACTTTTCAGCCTTACTAGCCTCACTTTACTGGCCACACTTTAACTTTACTGGCAACACTTTAGCTGTACTGTCCACACTTCAGCTTTACTGGCTACACTTTAATTTTACTGGCCACACTTCATCTTTACTGCCACACTTCAGCTTTACTGACCACAGTTTTGCTTTAGTAGCCACTCATCAGCTTTACTGGCCACGCTTGATCTTTATTGGCTACACTAACTTCACTGGCCACACCTCAGCTTTACTGGCCACACTTTAATTTTACTGATCACATGTTGTCTTTACTGGCCACACCTCAGCTTTACTGGCCACACTTTAATTTTACTGATCACATGTTGTCTTTACTGGCCACACCTCAGCTTTACTGGCCACACTTTAATTTTACTGATCACATGTTGTCTTTACTGGCCACACCTCAGCTTTACTGGCCACACTATATCTTTACTGGCCACGCTTGATCTTTATTGGCTACACTAACTTCACTGGCCACACCTCAGCTTTACTGGCCACACTTTAATTTTACTGGTCACATTTTGACTTTACTGGCCATACTTCAGCTTTACTGGCCACACTTTATCTTTACTGGCTACACTAACTTCACTGGCCACACTTAAACTTTACTGATCATGCTTTAACTTTACTGGCTACACTTCAGCTTTACTGGCCACACTTAAACTTTACTGGTCATGCTTTAACTTTACTGGCCACACTTCAGCTTTACTGCCACACTTCAGCTTTACTGGCTACAGTTCTGCTTTACTGGCCACAGTTTAGCTTTAGTAGCCACTCATCAGCTTTACTGGCCACACTTTGTCTTTGCTGGCCACACTTCAGCTTTACTGGACACACTTTAACTTTACTGGCCACACTTTATCTTTACTGGCCATGCTTTATCTTCTCTGGCTACACTTTAACTTTACTGCCACACTAACTTTACTGGCCTTGTATTACCTTTACTGATCACATGTTGTCTTTACTGGCCACACCTCAGCTTTACTGGCCACACTATATCTTTACTTGCCATGCTTGATCTTTATTGGCTACACTAACTTCACTGGCCACACCTCAGCTTTACTGGCCACACTTTAATTTTACTGGTCACATTTTGACTTTACTGGCCACACTTAAACTTTACTAGTCACGCTTTAACTTTACTGGCCACACTTCAGCTTTACTGGCCAAACTTTATATTTACTGGCCACACTTCAGATTTACTGCCACATCTTTACTGGCCAAACTTTATATTTACTGGCTACGCTAACTTCACTGGCCACACTTAAACTTTACTGGTCATGCTTTAACTTTACTGGCCACACTTCAGCTTTACTGGCCACACTTTATCTTTACTGGCCACACTTCAGATTTACTGCCACATCTTTACTGGCCACACTACAGCTTTATTGACACACTTTATCTTTACTGACCACACACTAACTTTACTGGCCACACTTCAGCTTTACTGGCCACTCATTAAATTTTCTGCCACAATTTTAAATTTACTGGCCACAGTTTTGCTTTACTGGCCATTTGAAAGCAGATCTGAAACAGCAAAGAAACATTGAGGACCAGTATTCCTCCAAGAGTCTGGTGACCCAAGTCTGATAATTTATCATACTGACCAAATAACAACAACAATAACAACAATAACAATAATAATAATAACCGGGCTTCTGCTAAACACAGACAGACCAAAGATCAGGATCCACTCAGTTTAATTAAATCCAATTTATGATTCTGATCTGGATGAAAGTTACTGGATCTTATACATTTGGCCCCAGAGAGAGAGACGGATAGAGAGAGAGACAGAGAGAGGGACAGGTAGAGAGAGAGAGACAGGTAGAGAGAGAGACAGGTAGTGTGTCACCAGTCCGTGTTTATTTTGGATTTGGATTTTCTGGTGACTAATGTCAGGAACAGGTCCAAGCTGTTTTCTGCTGTCTGATGAGTTCATTCACAATAAAAATAAAAAATTAAGTAACTATATTTATCATAAACTAGTTATAGAAATAAAACATTCACATTATAATTATCTTCATCATAAACTAATTTATGATAATAAAAAATGAAGCATCTACATTTTAACTCTTTATAATAAATTGATTCTGACTAATTCTATAACATTAAAAATTAAAACATTTACATTATAATTATCTTTATCATAAACGAATTCTATAAATAAATAAATGTATGTTATAATTATCTTAATAATAAACGAATTCTTCAAAATCAATAACACATTTACATTATAACTATCTTTATAATAAACTAATTCTATAACATTAAAACAGAAAAAAACATTTACATTCTAATGTTCTTAATGATAAACGAATTCTATAACGTAAAATACATTATAAATATACTTATGATATAATTATCATATTATTATTATTATTATAATCATCATATATTATTAATAAACAATTTCTATAACTTTAAGAAACAAAACATTTACATTACAATGTTCTTTATGATAAACTCATTGTGTAATATTAGAAATAAAACATTTACATTATAACTATCTTTATAATAAATTAAATCTAGATTTAATACATAATATTATCATTATAAATAACGTCTTCTATTAGTTGAATGCCTCCTCATTTATAACATTTACATTATAAATATAAATATCTTTACCACTAATTAATTCTATAGCATAACAAATAAAACATTAAAATTATAATTATCTTTATATTGAATGAAGCTGAACCCGCTGACCTGCTCGTTATAGTTTTGCTCCATAAACTAAAACTATAGATTAACAATAAAGAGTAAAACATTTAAACTATAATTATTTAATAATGAGATAATTCTATAATTTAAAAAATAAAACGTTTACATTATAACTATCTCAATAATAAACTAATTCTATAATACTTAATACATAATATTATTTTTATAATAAACTATTTCTATAAGTTGAGTCGCACCGCCCTCCTCGTGATAGCAGCTGCTCCATAAACTATTCTATCATATAAAAAATAAAACATTTCCTTTATAACTATCTTTATAATAAACTAATGCTATCACATAAATAAAATTTACATTCTAAGTATCCTGAAGTTCAGCTCAGTTTGTTTCCGCGGCGCTTCATTCAGAAGACTTACAGAGCGCGAGCCACCTGGATCTAACTAATCAACTATCAATCACAGAACAGAATGATCGATACCGTGTAAACAGGATGAAAATCTTCATCAGAAACTCTTTCTATAATATTTCATATTTAGTATAAAGTCTTGTTTAAGCCACCGACCTCCTCGCTGTAGTATCCGCTCCAGTCCGGAGCCTCGTGCCCTTCCATCTTCACCGTGCCCAGCATATCGGGAACCCGCAGCGCGTCACCATGCAGCTCCAGACCGGGAGGAGAGGCGGGACAACGGTCCGATCCGGGCCTGTCCGGGCCTGTTCCGTCCTAACCGGTCCGACCCGGGCCAGGACGCTCCGCCAGGGCGGGAGGAGGTCAGAGGAGCAGGAGGTGCGGAGCAGGAGAGGAGGTGTTTGGACAGGAGCAGAGGAGCAGACAGGAGGAGAGGAGGAGAGGAGGTGTTCAGACAGGAGGAGAGGAGGAGAGGAGGTGTTCAGACAGGAGGAGAGGAGGTGTCGAGTCTGCTGACCTGCAGCAGATCGGATCGTCCCTCCTCCTGTCGTCCTGCCCCTTCAGTCCGGATCCTCCCTCAGTTCATTCCTTCAGTGAAACAGACACAAACTTTATTGGACAGCAGAGGACAGAATTACTGTTGTTATTATGTTACTAGTAGGCCTATTATTTTATTAGTATTAGGCTAGTAGTATTAGTAGTATTAGTACTAGTAGTATTAGTACTAGTAGTAACAGTATAGGCCTAGTTGTAGTATTAGTATTAGCAGGCTGTAGTATTCTGGACAGTAAATCCTCCGCCTGCATCTTGTCTGATGAAGCTCTGCTAATAAAAACTACCGGAATATTTCAGATGAAATAGAAAAAAAGACTGAAAGTTATTTGATGTAGTTTGGTGTTTAGTGGATGAAACCAAACAGAATAATTCAGTCAGGAAAATCTGCTCCAGTGACGCTGAGTCTCGGGTTTTCATTTCCATTTCATTTAAAGACTAAACTCTGTGATGTCAGACTGGTTACTGACCAGTATGTACGGGTTTATATCTACTGGTTTATATACTGGTCTATAAACTGGTTTATATAGGCTACTGGTTTATGTACTGGTCTTTATACTGGTTTTTATACGAGTTTATATAGTGGTTTATATACTGGTCTATATAGGCCTACTAGTTTATATACTGGTTTATGTTCTGGTCTATATACTGGTCTATATACTGGTTTATATTCTGGTTTATATAGCCTACTGGTTTAGTGGTTTATGTACTGGTTTATGTACTAGTCTATATTCAGGTCTATATACTGGTTAATTTACTGGTTTAGTCTCCGGCTTGACAGTTTAAAACCCGCTAATGAGCGAATAACTGATCTGACCGGGTGATAATTGTCCCGGTTCAGACCGGATTATCCGCCCGCTCTGATCCATCCGGGACGATCCGGCGGATTAAAGACATTTACACCCAAAATCAGCCGAGGAGAGGAGGAGAGGAGGAGAGAGTGTTTTTTAAAATGATTCTTTTTTTGGCCAAGTTGACAGGGGAGAGAGAGAGAGAGAGAGAGAGAGAGTGTGTGTGTGTGTGTGTGTGTGTGTGTGTGTGTGTGTGTGCGTAGAGGGCGGAGGGAGTGGGTTCCTTCGCGGTTACACCAGCAGAGTTTGAATGTGTTTATACTAGAATCCATAATATTATATAGCCTAAGTTTTACTGTATTCTACTATCAACTGAGTAGATGGAGAGTCTGATGGGAATTGGAGTTTTACTGTGCACAGGGCCTCTATTCTATTCTATTCTATTCTATTCTATTCTATTCTATTCTATTCTATTCTATTCTATTAATTAACTTTCGACTGACTTTTCTATGTGTCCGTCCATACCCTAACGAGAAAACACTGTAATATTCCTACAGTTTTCCTATAGACTTGTATAGTATCTTTGTCTAATTGTGTTTTCATCAGGCTGCACGAGCTGAACTGGGCCAACTGGTCTGTAACCAGTAACCAGTCTGTAACCGGTGTGTCTGTGTTTTTATGGGTATTAATGTATTTTATTACAGTTTCCTATAGAAACACTTCACTGTGTTAATATGAAGGAGCGAGTTTAAATGAAATGGGAGAAAAATAATCTGTTCAAATTATTATTGTTATTATGCCTGTTATTATTAGTATTATGTGAACACAGAGAATCAATCAGTTCGATTATAAAACTGAAGGTTTTAATTGATTGTCTTATTTCATTACTGATTATTAATTGAGGGTTTTGTCATTTGATTCCCTCTGAATCTATTTAGACAAACAACAGAAACAAACATCAAATCTATTTCCAGAAAAGCAGGACTGAACAGAACCTGTTCTGATTCTCTGGTTCATCTGATTTCTGTTACAATCATCAACCAATCAGCGAGATCTACAGAACATCTGTCATTAGATGGATAATGGATCTACAGTAGGCTAGATGATAGATTTATATATTGGATATTGATTAGATTGATATATCTGCAGTAGAAACAGGAGGGTTTTGGTTTATCCAGGCAGTTTCACTTATTTCTTACTGAAACTGTTGAAACTGATGAAACTGATGAAACCGGTGGAACCGTTTAAGGATTTTTTTTTTTTTACAGTGCAGACTTCAGTCCCGCGTGGCTGTGTGTGTCCTGGTTGCTATGGAACCTGCTGGCTGCTAGGGAACCTGCTGGTTGCTAGGTAACGGCCTCCGCCTGCAGACAGCGAGTCTGATCTTGTAGCCTACCAAAGAAGTTAAACGTCTTTTAAAGTTGGTTTGTCTTTATTACTGAAGCGAATCTCGAGCTGCAGGCGGAGCTGAAGTTTCCGTTACATCAGCGTTAGGTAACGTAACGTATCAGGATCCGTTACACCGGGACTCAGCGTCAGGCCAGCGTTACTCCTCGGGACAAAACTTCTAAAAAGTGAGTAAATCTCTTTAAAACTTTTGTTTTTCTGATTTGGAGTCAAGAGTTTTGTTTGTTTGCTTGATCGTTTTGTTTTGTTAAGTGTTTTTTTTTATCTGTTTCTGTCTGCTTTCACTGCGGAGAGGTCAGTTACCGTTACATCAACGTTACCGTTACATCAGAGTTACCGGTAACAGGATCAGTTGCACCGTGGTGTTTAGGTGTTTCTTCTGTGGACAAACTGAAACGTGTTTTCTGGTTTGGAATCAAGAGTTTAGTTTACTTTATTTGAGTTTGGATGTTTCTGTCTGTCCGCCTTACATCAGTCAGTAAACTGATCTCTGTGCAGTTTAACTGATCATCTGGTTCAAACGTATTGATAGGAAACTGATCAGAGTGGTTACTGATTAGGCCGACAGTGTTAACAATCATTTTCATTTGTAATTTCAGAACTGAATCCGTAGAGCAGGTTGAACCTGATCACACCTGCTTATTGATCATTATTGATTACAGTATTACTCTGATTGACTGATGAAATGTCTCCATGTTGGAAACATCAGAGCTGACAGCAAACTGAAACATGATGTTTGTTTATTTATACAGTAGAACAAATTCAACACAGAAATGGATTCTGTCATTGGAAATAAATAAAAGATTTCAATTGGAGAAGAAGGCATTGAATAGATGAAGAGTGATGTGTTGTGTTCAAAAATAACAAAACAAAAACAGGAGTCAGAAACAGACAAGAAACTGTTTTTATTGTAGACCTGATGCATTTCATACAATTTACAAATTATATTAAAACGTCTTTTGAAAAACTTCTGTCAGGGTGGAGCGGCTCCCTGGTGCCCTCTGCTGGAGAACTGAACTGAACTAAACTAAACTAAACTAAACTAAACTAAACTAAACTAAACTAAACTTTCATGTGTTTCCCACAGTATCATAATTTTCAAGAACTACCAGCAGATCAACTTCCAGACATTGCAGCTCGATTAAAGGAATCATCAACTTTCTGAGCTGAAAGCATAACAAGTCGACTGAATAATCATCATCATCAATTAGTAAATACAGTTTTAAATCAGATATACGTTTTAGACCACAACAATGCACTTTATCTTGTCACATGTAGATTTTGGATGTGCATGCTATTTAAAAGCACAAGATATATTAATATATATACTGTATATTCATTTGATTGCATTTATCAGCTATAGCCCACAGGGTGTCATGTAGACTGAGGCTTATGCTGGAGATTGGTGAAGCCTACTATATAATAAATACATTGGTGAAAGATAGGTAGCATTATTATGTTATTTATTTATTTTCACAGTAAGGTTTGGGGTAAAACAGAAATGCCTGTAATGGTTTTGATGTTAACATGAACAGTTTCGGTCAGACAGCCTCTTCATCGCTCCTGCAGAGAAACACTTGAAATCTCACAGCTGCTGCCAGGCTGTGGTGAAACGAGAGACTCACATACTACTTGAATTACGAAGGGTTTTAGGAAACACTCGAGAAATGAATGAATGTGTTGAAGAACTACTTCAAGACTTTCTTAGTGCTGAGACGGTTCTCTGAGCAGTCGTGTTGTCTGCCTTCAGTTTCCCTCCACAGAACGATCACATTGTTTATCATAAAAAAACGTCTGTGAACTAGAATTCACCATGTCAAGCCTCTAGTTTTTATTGCTGTGAGGCCTGATATGAAGATCCATCAGATCACACTCCTTCAGTTTGATTTAGATATAGGAAGCAGTAAAATGTAAGTGGTAATCCTAGAGTTCCTCATTGTTTTTATTTAGCCTCCATCTTTGTCCCTCAGCCTCACTGTGGTGTTTCTGCTCTGCACGTCCCACAGATCACCTGTCAATCAAACATTGTGGGCGGGGCTTGGATTTTCTGTTGATGCAGTTTGAGTTTCTCTTTTCTTTGTCTGTTCAGTCATGGTGGCTATCCCTGCTCATGCTGACTACCCAGTTCTTCTTCTTCTGTTGATTCCAAACAAACCGGAAAAACGCATCACTTCCTGTGCGGCAGGAAAGAGCGACCAGACTCCGGCTGTTCAGAACAGACAGTGGAGAAGATTTATGAACTGGATCCAGATTGGATCACTGTTGTGTTAGAGCAGAGAGAGAGAGCAGACATCTATTTATGAAAATGTTTACAATTATTACCTCAAACAGCTGATCATTTATGACAAAGTATTAAAAAAGGAAAATGAAATCTCTGAAGCCGGAGAGGCAGCGAGTTTGTCTGAGGGATTTCTGTTGTTGGATGAACAGGTAATCCAGTAATCTAATCTAAAACCTGCTAGTAATCCGGGTGTAATATTTGATTCTGACCTTCAATGTCCAAGTTAAGAGGCTGGTTCAGTCCTGCTTCCTCAAGTTGAAAAATATTTCCAAAATTAGGACTTTTTTTTATCCTTCACTGACCTTGAGAAGTTTATCCATACTTTCATCTCTTGTCATCTAGATTACTGTAACTCTCTCTACTCCCATTCTCATCCAGAATTCCCTCTACTGTCTGAAAGAAGTGAGGAAAGAAGTGACGCACATCAGCAGTTCAGGAATCTGTCTTCCCTTTTGAACCAGCCTTGGACCCTATAGACTACTAATCAGCTGTAAAGGGGCTGGAAAACATCCAGTGTCCCTACAGTGTGTCCTGGGCCTGCCCCGGGTCTCCTCCCAGTCAGTCTTTACCAGGAGCCTAAACCTCCTCAACTGGCTCTTCTCAATGTGGAGGAGCCGAGGTTCTCCTGGATCTTCTCACAGAGTGTGATCCAACCACCCTGTGGAGAAACCTCTTTTCTGCTGCTTGTATCTGTAATCTTATTCTTTCGGTCTCTACAGAGCCCATGGCCATAGGTGAGAGTCAGAATGAAGATTGACCAGTAAATCGAGAGCTTTGCTTTATGGCTCAGCTCTCTCTTTTCCTCCACAGTCCGATACAATGCCGCTTTACTGCAGCTGCTGCACCTAACAAGCGGTCAATCTCACGATCCTTCTTCCCCTCACTGCTGACCTGAGATATCTGAACTCCTCCACTTGGTGCAGCTGCTCCCTTTTTCCAGGAGAAAACAGGGCTGTAGTACTTGATTTAAGTGTGCAGAACCTTCTTCCTTAATATTGTTCTTCAGTCTTCTGGCACCTTAGCGCATTCAATAGTCGTGAGTGTGGTGATCTTCTCAAAGAATCTACTCCGGAAACCCCGAAATATTGGCCATCGCCCCCAGAGTCTAATTGTTATCAGACCGATAGACGATGGGTTCTGAGATTGTATCCAAGGCCCTTGGGTATGATAAGGTGGCTGGAAAAGCATTTCCCGGCTGCTTTTTGGTACCAACAGCTGGGTGATCTCTTTTCCTGCCTTGTCCTGAGTGTCACAACTCACTGTCAATGCCTCCCTCTCAAAGACCTGGTCAGCCATTGAGGTTTCTGGCTGCAGCCGCTGCCTCGCCACATCCAGGAGCAAGAAGAGCAAGAGCAAGGAGGAAGGTCTCCATCAGTCCGTCAGTCAGAAGCTCCTCAGCTTCTTGGTCCTTTTTGCTCTAGAAGAGTCGGCTGCTTCCACATTCTGTCCATTTCCTCCTGATGGAGCTGCTGCTCTTTAGAAACAGTTTTCCACCTTCAGATCTCTGGATCCTGCAGACAGTTCAGTTCCTTGGACTTCATGTGGAGTTTCTGTCATCTGTTATACAGACAGATGGCTTAATCTGAGGAATCTGGGTGAAACTTAACTCAATTTGGACAGTCACTGCAAAGGGTTTGAGTACTAACTGAGTAAATAAATAAAAGTAAGTAAGTAAATAAAAAAAATACTTTGATATTATGGGTATTTGGTGTAGATCAGTGACAAAAATAAAAAATTTAAGCTATTTTCAATAATTCAGGCTGTAACACTTATGTATGGAAAATGTCCAGGTAGTTGAATACTTTCTGAAAGCACTACTGCATATGTCTGTCTGTCTGTCTGTCTGTCTGTCTGTCTGTCTGTCTGTCTGTCTGTCTTTACCCAGCTGCCAAGTTATTTATTTCACCTCAATTTATTCGTATCGCCCTAATCACTGTTACAGTCTCAAAGGGATTCACAACGCCACAGTATGAAACCATAAATGAACTCTTCACCCTTGTTGTGGGAGTTTTGTCTTCCTTCCTTCTCTCCTTCATTCTTCCTTTCCTTCCTTCCTTTTTGTTCTCCGTCTGATGTGTGTTTTCTAGGAGACAGATCCTGAGGAGGAGGAGGAGGAGGAGGAGGAGGCTGTTGCTGTCAGAGAAGAGGTATTATGTAGCTTTAGAGCTTTTAGACAGTTGACTCACATGATGGTAAATACTGTATCTGTCAGACTAAAAGCCTCTCAGCGGTAATTATACAGTTTGTGCAGTGAGGAGGAACTACTGACGAACCTTTAACCTTTCCCATAAATATACTCCGACTATAAAACATGTTGTGAGGTAATCAGACAGTGACTGACAGTCAGGTAGAGACTGAGCAGCCTGTGAACAGCAGCGTGTTTCAGAGGGACAGACTGGACTTGTTCTTCCTGTTTCACCTGAGCAGCGTCACACCTGAACGCTGAATGAACACTGTATGTTTTCTCCTTAAAATGGTTTCAAGAGAGGATTTTTTTTCACCTTTTATAGGCTAACAAGTCTTCTCCTACATACCTGTCAGCTGTTTTAGAATAAACATATTTACAGTATACAGCACTTTTCAAAACACAAAGCAGTTTACGACACACAACCAGATGAAATTGTCTGCAAAATGAAAGCTAAGATAAGAAATATAAAATGAAACCAAGATTTTAAAACGAAACCATTTTAAACCAGATAGATTATGCATATATAGGGTACATACTGTATGTACTGTCCATCCATCTTCAACCGCTTATCCGAGGTCGGGTTGCGGAGGTAGCAGTTCCTGCAGGGGGCCCCAAACTTCCCTTTCCCCGGCCACATTAACCAGCTCTGACTGGGGGATCCCAAGGCGTTCCTAGACCAGCGTGGAGATGTGATCCCTCCACCTGGTCCTCGGTCTGCCCCGTGGCCTCCTCCCAGCTGGACGTGCCTGGAAAACCTCCCTAGGGAGGCGACCAGGAGGCATCTTTACTAGATGCCCGAACCACCTCGACTGGCTCCTTTCTATGCGAAGGAGCAGCGGCTCTACTCTGAGTCGCTCACGGCTGACCGAGCTTCTCACCCTATCCCTAAGGGAGATGCCAGCCACCCTCCTGAGGAAACCCATTTCGACCGCTTGTATCCGCGATCTTGTCCTTTTGGTCATGACCCATAGTTCATGACCATAGGTGAAGGGTTGGGATGAAGATTGTCCGGTAGATCGAGAGCTTTGCCTTCTGGCTCAGCTCTCTTTTCGTCACAATGGTCCGGTAAAGCGAACGCAGTACCGCTCCCGCCGCTCCGATTCTCCGGCCCATCTCCTGCTCCATGGTCCCCTCACTCGAGAACAAGACCCCTAGATACTTGAACTCCCTCACTTGGGGTAAGGACTCCCAACTCCCGATTCCCAACTCGGAGTGGGCAATCCACCGGTTTCCTGCTGAGAACCATGGCCTCAGATTTAGAGGTGCTGATCCTCATCCCAGCTGCTTCACACTCGGCTGCAAACCGATCCAGTGAGTGTTGAAGGTCACATCATCATCTGCAAAAAGTAGGGACGCAATCCTAAGCCCACCAAACTGAAACCCCTCCCCTCCATGACTACGCCTTGAAATCCTGTCCATGAATATCACAAACAGGATAGGTGACAAAGCGCAGCCCTGGCGGAGGCCAACCCCCACTGGAAACAAGTCCGACTTACTACCTAGAATCCGGACACAGCTCTCGCTTTGGGCGTACAGAGATTAGATGGCCCTCAGCAGTGACCCCCGCACCTCATACTCCCGCAGCACCTCCCACAGTATCTTTCGGGGGACCTGGTCATAGGCCTTCTCCAAATCCACAAAGCACATGTAGACCGGTTAGTCATACTCCCAAGCCCCCTCCAGGATCCTTGCGAGAGTAAAGAGCTGGTCCGTCTGAGGTTCGACTATCGGCCGAACCCTCCTTTCCAGCACCTTGGCTGACTTCCCCAGGGAGGCTGAGTAAAGTGACAGTGCCTAAGGAGTGTATATATATGTATATGTGGATACGCATTTATTATTATTGTTTGCCTTTATTTGCATTTTTGCACTGCCTCTATAGTTTTATATTATGTACATTACCTTTATTTTTTATCTTATTACCTCTTCTCTTTATTATCTTCTGTACTTATTTTTCCCTGGTACTGTTCTGCCAGTTGCTGCTGTGGCACCTGAATTTCCACAAGGGGATTAATAAAGTGATATCTTATCTTATCTTATGTCATTGTGTGTGTGTGTGTGTGTGTGTGTGTGTGTGTGTGTGTGTGTGTGTGTGTGTGTGTGTGTGTGTGTGTGTGTGTGTGTGTGTGCACGCGTGCACGCGCGGGCACGCGTGCACGCGCGGGCAGTTCTGTAGTTCTAGTAAAGCAGAGAGCATGCTGTATCAGCAGTGTGGAACAAACTAAATTTGTTGTAGTTATTGTGAAGCACTTTGTGAAGCCATTTGCGATTAGTAGCTCCTAGTATTAAAGTCACAATTAAATGAAAAATTACTTTTCAGCTTGTTAGCTCATTTACCATTTACCAAAAAATATATATATATATATATATGTATATACATACTGAACAAAAATATAAACGCAACACTTTAGTTTTTACTCCCATTTTTCATGAGTTGAAATAAAAGATCTAAGACTTTTTCTATGCACACAAAAGGCTTATTTCTCTCAAATTTTGTTCACAAATTTGTTTCAATCCGTGTTAGTGAGCACTTCTCCTTTGCCAAGATAATCCATCCACCTGACAGGTGGCATATCAAGATGCTGATTAAACAGCTGATTATTGCACAGCTGAGCCTTGGGCTGCTCACAGTAAAAAGCCGCTCTAACATGTGCAGTTTTATCACACAACACAATGCACAGATGTCACAAGTTTTGACTGCAGGAACGTCCAGAGCTCATGTTGCAGCATGATGATGCTCGGCTCCATGTTGCAAGGATCCGTACACAATTCCTGGAAGCTGAAAACATCTCAGTTCTTCATGGCCTCATACTCACCAGACATGTCACACTGAGCCTGTTTGGGACGCTCTGGATCTGTGTGTATGACAGCCTGTTCCACTTCCTGCTGATATCCAGCAGCTTCACACAGCCACTGAAGAGGAGTGGACCAACACTCCACAGACCACAATCAAAACCTGATCAACTCTATGTGAAGGAGATGTGTCGCACTGCATGAGGCAGATGGTGCTCACACCAGATACTGACTGGTTTTAGAAAAAGTCTTAGATCTTTTATTTCAACTCATGAAAAATGGGAGCAAAAACAAAAGTTTTGCGTTTATATTTTTGTTCATATAGATATAAATATATATATATATATATATATATATATATATACAGTATATATATACTATATACACCTATTAAACAATCAATGAATATTATTACATTATTTATTACTTTCTGGTATTTTTATATCAAAATTCAATTACTTTTACTTACTTTTCTTTTTTTCTTTTTTTTTTTAAACTTTTAATTACTTATTTTTACTGGTACCAGTAGGCGACATGAAACTTCCAACCAGTTACCAGTCCTCCCATCAACACTGTGTTTCTGCTCTCCCATTGGTTTACACCGTCAGCCAATTTTGAGTGATCCCGCCCCTCGTTAAGCCCCGCCCCAACATCCTGTTCCAACAGGAAATACATCAAAGCTCTCAAAGTGCTGCTTCATTGTGACTTTAATATTGCAGCATTAACAGTTTCCTCTCTGTCTGTTTATTATTATATCAGTTTATTAAGATCATTATTGTAGTTTTGTTATAAACAGTTTCCTCTCTATGTCCAGGTGGAGTTTATCTCAGTCACATTGTTTTGTTAAAAACACATCAAGGTATTCATATTATACTCTAACAGCTGTAGTTCTGTTCTCTGCCTGCAGGGGCGCTGTGCTGTCCTGCTGGTGGAGGGTCGGGCCACCGGGGTCCGGAGAACCGGGAGAACCGGGACCAGGTCAGTACTGACAGGATGATTACATACTGAACAGGATGTTGGTTTACCTCCAAAGAAGACACTTACTGACTCTCTCTGTGTGTGTGTGTGTGTGTGTGTGTGTGTGTGTGTGTGTGTGTGTGTGTGTGTGTGTGTGTGTGTGTGTGTGTGTGTGTGTGTGTGTGTGTGTGTGTGTGTGTGTGTGTGTGTGTGTGTGTGTGTGTGTGTGTGTGTGTGTGTTAAACCCTGTTATTAAAGTCACGTTGATGGCTTTGTTTTGGAGGAAGTTTCTCCTGTGAACTCTTCAACTCACACACACA
>NW_027282299.1:30000-42500 GCF_046629955.1 Centroberyx affinis
CCTGCCCCTGGTTCTGGACTTTGAGGGTTTTGCAGCAGGGCGGGGGGGCGTCCCACCCTCCCTCCCTCCCAGAGAATGGGTGAGGAGCATCTGGGACATCTGGTTCGACCAGGTCTTCCCCCCCCCACCGGAGGAGAGGAGCCGCCCGGCCGGCCAGGAGGAGTCCAGGAGGTACGACAGGAATACTGACCTGGAAAACCAGTCCAGTCCTGATATGCATGTGACTAACTGTGTGATTATGAAGCTGCAGAGCCACTGTCATGTGACACAAAATGAAGACAATGATGGAACAGAATAATATTCAGCTATACAGTCAGATATTATACAGTCTTATTAGATATTAGTTATCAAGAAAATAAAGTCTGGAAATAGTCCAGAATTTTTATATTACATGTTTAAGATCCCTGCAGCAGGAAGTACTAGAACTGTGTGAGTGCTAATTTTCAAAGTCTAACATCAAAGCCACAAAACTCAGTATGGAGATTGTTCCTCTGTTGTTCAGGACAGCAGAGGAGTCGCAGGCTGAGCTGCAGGATCTGGATCATGTCGACCTGAGCTGGACCCTGCAGGAAGACCTGACACCTGCAGACCTGGAGAGAGAGGTGGCTCTGCTGAGCCAGGCCTTAGACCTGCCCCAGGGCCAGCTCCAGGCTTTAGCCCGGCCCCAGCCTCAGGTCCAGTTCCAGCCCGAGGTCCAGCTCCAGGCTTTAGCCCGGCCCCAGCCTCAGGTCCAGCTCCAGGCTTTAGCCCGGCCTCGGGTCCAGCTCTAGGCTTTAGCCCGGCCCCAGCCTCAGGTCCAGCTCAGCCCGTTCCTCCTGTGCCGCCGTGGCGCTCTCTATAAGAAGCTGGGCTTCCTGAGCCGAGCGCTGGACGACCTGAACGCTGTGAGCTCACATGGGAACTAAGTACAAGATTAATGTCCTGTATTGAACACTAGGACTTACTGACTCTGTGTGTGTGTGTGTGTGTGTGTGTGTGTGTGTGTGTGTGTGTGTGTGTGTGTGTGTTTCCAGGCCATCAGCCTGCAGCCGGCCCTGCTGGACGCCTACTGGCATCGCCACAGCGTCTTCCTGCTGAGGAACCAGCAGACTGCAGCACTGCAAGACCTGAACCACATCCTCAACCACAGGAGGCACGCAGGTAGACAGGGGCAGGGCAGTGAGACAGGTAGGACAGAAGCAGGGCAGTGAGACAGGTAGGACAGAAGCAGGGCAGTGAGACAGGTAGGACAGAAGCAGGGCAGTGAGACAGGTAGGACAAGGGCAGGACAGTGAGACAGGTAGGACAGAAGCAGGGCAGTGAGACAGGTAGGACAGAAGTAGGGCAGTGAGACAGGTAGGACAAGGGCAGGGCAGTGAGACAGGTAGGACAAGGGCAGGGCAGTGAGACAGGTCTGTCTGTGTTGCCTGTTCAGATTAGTGTACCTACAGTACTTCACTGTGTACGTACAGTACTGCATTGTGTGCACACAGTACTGCAGTGTGTACTTGTACTACTTTCCCCCCCTGGCTTGTCAGTACAGTGCTGTGTGTCTATATGGATTTGTTAAACAAACAGTATTTCCTCCATCAGGGGAATTGAACCTGTGACCTTGCATGTACAGACTGGAGGATTATTCAGCATGAATGTATTTACAGAGTGTGTGGTGAATGTTAAGCTCTTTGCATAACATCTTACATACTTAGCAGCCGTTTGAGTGCTGCTCTTATGCATAAAGATTTCATTGAAATTCCTCTTTCTGAGGGTTTTACCAGCAGAAAGCCTCTGCTGAGCTGAGAGGACGAGTCGCTTTCATCTGCTGTCATTACTCAACGTTTCAGTCTGTTAGTCTGCTGCTGCTGAATGAGGACGGACAGAGAAAGACCTGCAGTCTGCTTGGTTGTGTTGAACCAAACGGCTGAGGGAGACGGACTGATTCAGACAGAAAAATACATCAGTTCATTAGTAGTTCACACTTTGTCTTCACTGACCAGACAGCAGCTCAGTTAAATATTTGTCTCTCTGCTGTTGACTTACACCAGTGTTTCCCAGTCTGTTGCACCCCAGATCCAGTTAAGGTCTTAATGCTGGTTGGTGGAGCAGTAGTAGAGTAAAGATGGAACAGAAACTTGCAGGACCGGAGGGGCTTGAGCTCTGGATTGGGAAACAAACTGCTGATTTGCCTCCAAATCAAGACCAACATGAACAGAACCTGACGGTGCTCCATGATGTCAGATATAGTACAGGCAGGAATACGCCCTTTTCACATCATCGTGGTAACAGTTTCCGCGTTGAGAAACAGGTGCATTACAACTTCCTGTTGCCAGCTCTGGCCTTCTCTAAATCTCTCCACAACCTGCCCAACATTAGTGAGGTACAAAGACTCACTGACTCCTGAATCTAAACCAGAGAAAGGCTACAAGTTCTTCACCTTAAGTTCCTACTTCGATCATGAAAGGTGAGTTGTAGCTTCAGTTTCTCCTCGTCTGCTGTACTCTCTTGGCGGTCATCACCTCATTTGCATCATCATCATCATCATCATCATCTTGAGTCCACTGGGGCAACTCGGGCTCTTGAGATGACACCTCTCCACACATCCCGGTCCAGCATGCCAGAGCGCAGTTCATCAGCACTGGTGTAGCCAGTGTCCTCCCTCAGCACGTCCAGGTATGTTATCCTCCGAGCACCACATGAGGCTTTACCATGCACGGGTTCCCAGAGGACAAGTTCTGAAGCGATGAGGTCAGGAAGGCGCACGCTATAGCCGGCGAACCTCAGTCTCCTTTGATGTATCTTTGTGGACACCAGCGGTAGACCAGCATAGAGGTCAACATTGTTCCTCCTGCTCCCTGGACCGGGGTTTCCCTGCTAGCACCAGGCTGGAGCCTGGGTGTCCAACTTGCTCTTTGTCCTGTAGAAGGTGATGAGGTGAGGAGAGCTGCAGATGGGATTAGATCCATGACAACATCCCAGTCATCTGAGGTGTTGAGGAAACACCCACTGGGACACACAGCCAGCTGGGAGGGCAAAGGTTCTGGGTTCGAGACAGGAACCTGCTCTCAGATATCACAGTAATGTTCTCTGGTGAGCACAGCACTTTTCTGAAAAGTGGGAATAATTCTAACTGGAAGTGTTCAGAAGACAGAACCTTCTATAGGCAAGGCAAGTTTATTTATATAGCATATTTCAGCAACAAGGCAATTCAAAGTGCTTTACATAAAACATTAAAAGCATATATAGGAGCCAATGATGGGATTTGTCCTCAGTTATGAAGAGCAAACCTCAGATTCAGTTTTCTATCTCAGTATCTCTGTGTCACTATCTCAATATCACTGTATCAGTATCTCTATATCTGTATCTCAGTATCTGTGTCTCTGTAGCTGTACTTCTGTATCTCAGTGTTTGTATCTCTGTGTCTGTGTGTGTTCAGATGCGTACCGGTCCAGAGCGGAGATCTACCGGTCCAGAGGAGAGTTCGGCCCGGCCATCAGCGACTACAGCCGGGCGATCGGCTGCTGTCCTGACGACCACCACAGCTTCTTCAGACGAGCTCAGATGTACGAGAAGAGGAGCGACTTCCTCCTGGCCATGGACGACTACGCTAAAGTAAGCATAGACCTGGACCATGTAGATCAACACAGTGAGCCGCAGGGTCAAAAATCTGTTCCAGTGTTTCCTGGAAAAACAAGCTGTTGCAGTCGGATTAAAGCAACACTACTGACGCAACTGCTACTGACTAAACACTGTGTACAGTACATTGGTCAAGGAGCTGTCTCAGCTAGGAGGATCTTGTTGCCAGGAAACCTTTTAACAGCTGTGGTTGCCTCTTGCTGGGAATGTTGCTAATCTGAGTTGATCTAAGCATCAGTCCTGCTTCCTGTCCGTCCTGCAGACGCTCCAGCTGAACCCTTCCTGTTCAGACGCCATGATGGCCCGTGGCCTCCTCCACCTCCACCAATCAGAGTGGAGACTGGCACTGGACGACTTCAACCAGCTGCTGCAACGACAACCACAACACACTGACGCCAGGTCTGGACAGTGTGTGTGTGTGTGTGTGTGTGTGTGTCTGCATGTAAGTGTGTCTGTCTGTGTCAGTTATAACAGACCAGTGTCTCTCAGCATCTGGTATTTTTCTCTCCAGTTTGAGGTTTTGTCTGTTGCCCCTGGCCACATCCACACTAATCCACACTCATTTTAAAACAGCGTTTTAAAACGAAAATGATCTCCGTCCACACGAGTGTTTCAGAAATCATACACTGGGCATGCGCGTGCTGGTGTAAACAGGAAGCAGATTGTCTACTCTGCGGTTGGTTGCTTAGTTGCAGAAAATACTACGGAGGAAGAATGTAATTCGTTATCCATGTTGAATTAACCGCTGGTAGTCAAGGCTGATGTTGTTTGTTTTGTTTCCGGAAAAGGGTCACGTGACAGGGGCGTGACAAAGGGGAGGGGAAGGACACGTTGTGACTGATAAGACCCAATCAGGAAGCGAACGTGGGCGTCTGCGTCATCATTTTCAAAAGTCTCCGTTTCCGCCCGTCCGGACTAAAACGCAATCCTGGAGTTTTGGAACTAAAATGGGGTCAGCAGCATTTTCAAAAGTCTCCGTTTTAGGGGTCCGAAAACACCGGAGTAGTGCGGACGCTAGGGGTAAACGTAGCAAAATTTATGCTTTTTAAAACAAAAACGTATTAGTGTGGATGCGGCCTCTGTCACTGACAAGTAAACATGGGAAATGAATTTGAATGATTTTGCAGTAGAGAGAATGGGATCATGTCTGTCGTGATGAAATGGTTTTAGAGATGCAACAACTTAAGGAACCTCACCTGGAACAGGGACACCAGGGACACCAGGGACACCAGGGACACCAGGGACACCAGGGCCTGGGAGTGGCTCACAGATGAGCACCTGGTGGCCAGGTGAGCTCCATAGCTCGACCGGGGTGCAATGCCCGTCGGGCAAAGGGCAGGGACGGAGCAGATTTAGGTGTTGTGGACCATGGCATACTGGCTCTTTGAATGTGGAACAGTTGAGAGGTATCAACCTGCACCAGCTCAGGCTCCCCCCCCAGAGAGGAGGAGGAGCCTGAGCTGCTGTGCGAGGTCGAGACGTGTCAACTAGATATAGTTGGGCTCACCTACATGGACCGTGTCAACTCTGGAACCAAAATCCTTGATAGGAGAGGTCTCTCTCTCAAGAGGATCGCCTCAATGCTGTGTTGCAGAGAGGAAAACTCTGAATGTTCACTGGTTCACAGGTTCAGAGGTTCAGTGGTTCAGTAGTTCAAAGACTCACTGGTTCACTGGTTCATTTGTTCAGAGGTTCACTGGTTCAGAGGTTCAGAGGTTCAGTGGTTCAGTGGTTCAAAGACTCACTGGTTCACTGGTTCAGAGGTTCAGAGGTTCACTGGTTCATTGGTTCATTGGTTCATTGGTTCATTGGTTCATTGGTTCAGAGGTTCACTGGTTCAGAGTACTGGCCATTTTAGAGAAGACTTCACCTACTGACTTCATAGTCTTACTGGGAGACTTCAGTGCTCATGTTGGCAACAACTGGGAAACCTGGAGGGGTTTGATGAGGAGGGACAGCCTCCTGATCTGAACCTGAGTGTGTGTTGTTGGACTTCTGTGTTAGTCGTGGATTGTCCAAACAAAGACCATGTTCAAACACTAACGGCCCTGCTCCACTACAGCCATCGGGCGTCAGCCACCGAAGGAATAATTCCCTCTCTCTGAATGGTTCATCAGTGAACACTAACTTGAACCACGAGCCGACCAGAGGGAAGACACAGCTTATCAAAATCAATCAATCAATCAATAAATGTACCTGATCAGTTCTGTTGTGCAGGAGGCAGCGGGGTCAGATCCTCGCCCGGCTGGGTCACCTCCACCAGGCCCTGGGTGACTTCACTCAGGTCCTCAGACTGGATCCCAGCGACTGGAAGACCTTCTACCACCGAGGAAACCTGATCCGCAAAGAGAATCCAGACCAGGCTGTCCAGGACCTCAGCACCTCAGGTACAAAGAGAGAGACAGGGAGAGAGACAGACAGGGAGAGAGACAGGGAGAGACACGGGGAGAGAGAGAGAGAGAGAGAGAGACAGGTAAAGAGAGACATGGAGAGACAGGGAGACAGATAATTTCTCCAGTCTACTGCCATATTTGTCCCAGTAAACCTACAGTCAGATAGAAAGATATTCTTATTTCTGTCTGTAGTTCTGTCTTCCTGTCTGTTTTCTGTCTGTAGTTCTGTCTTCCTGTCTGTCTTCCTGTCTGTTTTCTGTCTGTAGTTCTGTCTTCCTGTCTGTCTTCCTGTCTGTTTTCTGTCTGTAGTTCTGTCTGTAGTTCTGTCTTCCTGTCTGTTTTCTGTCTGTAGTTCTGTCTTCCTGTCTGTTTTCTGTCTGTAGTTCTGCTGAACAGCGACAGATCGAACCTTCAGGCGTTTCTGATGCGCGGCCTCGTCTACACTGACAGGAAGCTGTGGCTGCAGGCCGCCGCCGACTTCGCCACCGTCATCACACTGGACCGGTACTGCTTCCTGTGTGTGTGTGTGTGTGTGTGTGTGTGTGTGTCGGTCAGACAGGTCAGTCAGCTGGTGGTCTACAGACAGACAGGTCAGTCAGCTGGTGGTCTACAGACAGACAGGCCAGTTAATTGGTGGTCTACAGACAGACAGGTCAGTTAATTGGTGGTTTACAGACAGACAGACAGGTCAGTTAGTTGGTGGTCTACAGACAGACAGACAGGTCAGTTAATTGGTGGTCTACAGACAGACAGGTCAGTTAATTGGTGGTTTACAGACAGACAGACAGGTCAGTTAGTTGGTGGTCTACAGACAGACAGGTCAGTTAATTGGTGGTTTACAGACAGACAGACAGGTCAGTTAATTGGTGGTCTACAGACAGACAGGTCAGTTAGCTGATGGTCTACAGACAGACAGGTCAGTTAGCTGGTGGTTTACAGACAGGTCAGTTAATTGGTGGTCTACAGACAGACAGGTCAGTTAGCTGATGGTCTACAGACAGACAGGTCAGTTAGCCGGTGGTCTACAGGTTACTGACCCGTACAGCTACATGATTCTGTATTTTAGCTGATATTCTACTGTGTTTTCTAGTTTTCTCTGCTGTATCCTGTGAACTCATTACTTCACAGGTATCAATAAAGTTTCAGCTGTTCTAATCTGTTACATGTTGTTAATATGAATATTGTTGTATCATACAGCACAGTAGCTGTAGCCCATGTTAACCTGGGGCTGGCCTACATGTTAATAACATGTTAATAACATGTTGATAACAGGACAGTAGCTGTAGCCCATGTTAACCTGGGGCTGGCCTACATGTTAATAACATGTTAATAACATGTTAATAACAGGACAGTAGCTGTAGCCCATGTTAATCTGGGGCTGGTCTACATGCTGAAGTTGAAGCGGACCCAGGAAGCCATCAGGATGTTCAGCGAGGCTCTGAGAGTCCAGCCAACCAATCAGAGAGCGTATCTGTGTCGGGCCGAGGCTCAGCGCCGGGTGAGACTCTACACTTTCACTCTGCTTCCTGCTGGCTGTCTGAGAAGTGTCATAATGAAAACATTTCATCATGTTGATACATGATGATACTATAATCAATAATCACGCCTGATCAGATGCCTATTTAGCTGCCTATTTAGAAAAAGCTTGGACTAGAAGGAAGACAGCAGTGTACAGATGAGATGATGTACTTCTGTTTTCTTTTTTCTTTTCCATGGGTATTTCTTCTTGTCATATTAGGAGTATTATAGTACCGGAATGTAGATTAATTGAATATTGCTTACAGCTATAATATAGTAAACTGAAATTTTGTTTATTTTATCGGTCTCTTGTAATCCCATGTGGGATGGGAAGTGGCATGACACATAAATAAATGAATGAATGAATTCATTCATTCATTCATAAAGACTTTGATCCTTTCAGACAGTACAGCTCATCCTCTGTGCGACCAGACTAACGTAGCACACTGACAGACACTGGTGACACTGGTGTGTGATGTCATTTCTCAGGATGAGACTGGTGTGTGATGTCATTTCTCAGGATGAGACTGGTGTGTGATGTCATTTCTCAGGATGAGACTGGTGTGTGATGTCATTTCCTCCTGCAGGTCGGTAATCTGGAAGCCTCCATCAGAGATCTGCTGTGTGCGACTCACATGCAGCCGGATGAGCAGCAGCTCTACATCCTGAGGTGACACTGACTGAGTATTATGGGATGTTAGCTGTGACACGCCCCCTCCTGTTGGAGGAAACTAATGAAGCTGTAATTGTTCATAACAAAACTGATTTGTGTGTGTGTGTGTGTGTGTGTGTGTGTGTGTGTGTGTACAGAGGTCAGTACCATTGTGAGCTGCAGCAGTGGGATCAGGCATCAACCTGTATCCAGTATACAGCTGAGATGAACAGAGGTACTCAGTCCATCACAATACTATAGAGATGTACTATACAGTTCTACTATATAGATCTACTATAAAATCTATTATATACTGTAGATCTAGTATACAGATCAACCATACAGATCTACTGTAGATATTATACCAATCTGTAAAATGTATTAATAACAGCATTCTCCCTCCTCCCTGTCTCTCTGTCTGTCTGTTTCTCTCTCTCTCTCTCTCTCTCTCTCTCCCTTGTCCCTCTCTCTCTCTCTAACCAGTCTTAGGGGGCTCTCTCACCCAGCGGGTGGTGGTGCAGTGCATGCTGGGTAGTCATGCTGAGGCTGTATCCTGTCTGGAGGAAGCTGTGTCTCCCACCATCCTCTTTCTCATGGGGAAGACTGAGATGAAGGCTGGCAGGTTCCTGGTGGGTAAAGAGCAACACACACACACACACACACACCTACACACACACACACACACACACACACACACACACACACACACACACACACACACACACACACACACACACACACACGGGGTTACATACTGTCACTGTGTATTTATAAACTGATTTTTAGCCAGCTCTGTTATTTTGCTCCTCAGTATTTAAAGCAGAGGTTCAGAGGTTCAGAGGTTCAGAGGTTCAGAGGTTCAGAGGTTCAGAGGTTCAGTGGTTCAGAGGTTCAGTGGTTCAGAGGTTCAGAGGTTCAGTGGTTCAGAGGTTCAGTGGTTCAGAGGTTCAGTGGTTCAGTGGTTCAGAGGTTCAGTGGTTCAGAGGTTCAGTGGTTCAGTGGTTCAGAGGTTCAGTGGTTCAGAGGTTCAGTGGTTCAGAGGTTCAGTGGTTCAGAGGTTCAGTGGTTCAGTGGTTCAGTGGTTCAGAGGTTCAGTGGTTCAGAGGTTCAGTGGTTCAGTGGTTCAGAGGTTCACAGGTTCAGAGGTTCAGTGGTTCAGAGGTTCAGAGGTTCAGTGGTTCAGTGGTTCAGAGGTTCAGTGGTTCAGTGGTTCAGAGGTTCAGTGGTTCAGAGGTTCAGTGGTTCAGAGGTTCAGAGGTTCAGTGGTTCAGTGGTTCAGTGGTTCACAGGTTCAGTGGTTCAGAGGTTCAGTGGTTCAGAGGTTCAGAGGTTCAGTGGTTCAGTGGTTCAGTGGTTCACAGGTTCAGTGGTTCAGAGGTTCAGAGGTTCAGAGGTTCAGTGGTTCAGTGGTTCAGAGGTTCAGAGGTTCAGAGGTTCAGTGGTTCAGAGGTTCAGAGGTTCGGTGGTTCGGTGGTTCAGTGGTTCACAGGTTCAGTGGTTCAGAGGTTCAGAGGTTCAGAGGTTCAGAGGTTCAGTGGTTCAGTGGTTCACAGGTTCACAGGTTCAGTGGTTCAGAGGTTCAGAGGTTCAGAGGTTCAGAGGTTCAGTGGTTCAGTGGTTCAGAGGTTCACAGGTTCAGTGGTTCAGAGGTTCAGAGGTTCAGAGGTTCAGAGGTTCAGTGGTTCAGAGGTTCAGTGGTTCAGTGGTTCAGTGGTTCAGAGGTTCAGTGGTTCAGTGGTTCAGAGGTTCAGAGGTTCAGAGGTTCAGAGGTTCAGTGGTTCAGAGGTTCAGAGGTTCAGTGGTTCAGAGGTTCAGTGGTTCAGTGGTTCAGTGGTTCAGAGGTTCACAGGTTCAGAGGTTCAGAGGTTCAGAGGTTCAGTGGTTCAGAGGTTCAGAGGTTCAGAGGTTCAGTGGTTCAGTGGTTCAGAGGTTCACAGGTTCAGTGGTTCAGAGGTTCAGAGGTTCAGAGGTTCAGAGGTTCAGTGGTTCAGAGGTTCAGTGGTTCAGTGGTTCAGTGGTTCAGAGGTTCAGAGGTTCAGTGGTTCAGAGGTTCAGAGGTTCAGTGGTTCAGAGGTTCAGAGGTTCAGAGGTTCAGTGGTTCAGAGGTTCAGTGGTTCAGTGGTTCAGTGGTTCAGAGGTTCACAGGTTCAGAGGTTCAGAGGTTCAGAGGTTCACAGGTTCAGAGGTTCAGTGGTTCAGAGGTTCAGAGGTTCAGAGGTTCAGAGGTTCAGTGGTTCAGAGGTTCACTGTTGTGTTTCCTGCTTGTCCTGCAGGAGGCAGTAGAGAGTTTCAGGAAGGCTGCAGAGATGCAGCCTGTCAGTCCGGAGGCTGCAGAGCTGCAGCATCTCACTGGACTCTGTTACATGGCCCTGGATCTGCCACAGCAGGTACACACACACACACACACACACACACACACACACACACACACACACACACATAGGTTCAGTGTTGTCGTGGAAACAGTCCAGAAGCATCATTATAATTACAATAACCTGTACTCTAGTTACTGTGGTCTGTTTGTGCAACATGTTGGTTAACAGTCAGGCTTCATTAAAAACCAATGAACTGAAAACAGAGTTTGGTGTGTGTGTGTGTGTGTGTGTGTGTGTGTGTGTGTGTGTGTGTGTGTGTGTGTGTGTGTGTGTGTGTGTGCAGGCTGTGGAGGCGTTCAGCAGGGCAGTGCAGATCAGACCGGACGGGGCGGAGTCCTTCCACCAGAGGGCGCTGTGTCTGGTCAGACTGGGCCGGCCCGGCAGCCTACAGGACCTGAATACAGCGCTGAGCCTCCAGCCGGAACACTACCAGGTCCACACACACACACACACACACACACACACACACCTCTGTCCCGTGTGTTTACCTCTGTCCCGGTGTGTTTTACTGTGTCCCGGTGTGTTTACCTCTGTCCCGGAGTGTTTACCTCTGTCCTGGTGTGTTTAGCTCTGTCCCGTGTGTTTACCTCTGTCCTGTGTGTTTACCTCTGTCCTGTGTGTTTACCTCTGTCCTGTGTGTTTACCTCTGTCCCGTGTGTTTACCTCTGTCCTGTGTGTTTACCTCTGTCCTGTGTGTTTACCTCTGTCCCGGTGTGTTTACCTCTGTCCCGGAGTGTTTACCTGTGTCCCCGTGTGTTTACCTCTGTCCTGGTGTGTTTAGCTCTGTCCCGTGTGTTTACCTCTGTCCTGTGTGTTTACCTCTGTCCTGTGTGTTTACCTCTGTCCTGTGTGTTTACCTCTGTCCCGTGTGTTTACCTCTGTCCTGTGTGTTTACCTCTGTCCCGGTGTGTTTACCTCTGTCCCGTTGTGTTTACCTCTGTCCCGGTGTGTTTACCTCTGTCCCGGTGTGTTTTACTCTGTCCTGTGTGTTTACCTCTGTCCCGGTGTGTTTACCTCTGTCCCGTTGTGTTTACCTCTGTCCCGGTGTGTTTTACTCTGTCCTGTGTGTTTACCTCTATCCCGGTGTGTTTACCTCTGTCCCGGTGTGTTTACCTCTGTCCCGGTGTGTTTTACTCTGTCCTGTGTGTTTACCTCTATCCCGGTGTGTTTACCTCTGTCCCGTTGTGTTTACCTCTGTCCCGGTGTGTTTTACTCTGTCCTGTGTGTTTACCTCTGTCCCGGTGTGTTTACCTCTGTCCCGTTGTGTTTACCTCTGTCCCGGTGTGTTTACCTCTGTCCCGGTGTGTTTACCTCTGTCCCGTTGTGTTTACCTCTGTCCCGGTGTGTTTTACTCTGTCCCGGTGTGTTTTACTCTGTCCTGTGTGTTTACCTCTGTCCCGGTGTGTTTACCCCTGTCCCGGTGTGTTTACCTCTGTCCCGGTGTGTTTACCCCTGTCCCGGTGTGTTTACCTCTGTCCCGGTGTGTTTACCTCTGTCCCGGTGTGTTTTACTCTGTCCTGGTGTGTGTGGGGGTTCAGGTCTATCTGAGTCGAGCCGGACTGTTCGGGGTGGAAGGTCGACTGTCCAAAGCGATCCTGAACTGCAGTGAAGCTCTCAGGATCCAAACCTGCAGCGTCAGAGCCTTCCTGTCCCGAGGAGCGCTCCGGTATCACAGCAGGGTGCGAACACAATGATGATATTGTGATATCAATGTGCTGATAGTATTAATATACTGACACTATGAACATACTGATGAATACTGAAGAAATGTGTTGGGGTTCGACTCTGCTGCTCATCTCTTTATTCTTTATCTCAGTCAGACAGATCAACTTTCATCTGTGTGAAAATAAAAGAAAATACAAATTTCTACCATAAATTCATACAAGCAGCTCAATTAACTCATTCTCATAATCAGAATCAGGGCAGTAAGCACAAAACCAACACACACACACA